>NC_056728.1:1950518036-1950580536 GCF_019279795.1 Protopterus annectens
GCCACCAAGAAATGCATCTGTCATTTTGTAAGGGAATTATTTTGTGTTCAGAGATAGTACTATTTTGGGCAATGCTAAACTGAAACAGGCTTACCCAAGACTACAGTAGCTTTTCCAATCACATTGCTACACTATCATGTTATACTGTTCCTTTGAAAGAATTAGCATCTAAAATACAGTATCATATTTCAGCAGAGCTTTAGTTATAACCAGTTTTAGAGTCTGTCTGTTAAGTCAGGAAGAAGGAAGTCCATGATTTATGCAGGAAGGGATGACAGATAAATTACAATGGACACTTGGCACATATTAAGCAGTCTAGACTTTCTGCAAAATAAACTGAATCCATATAAGTAGTGTCTGCCCAGCCTTCTACCATATGTGAATTTATGTGGCTCCGAAGGTCAGAGGCAAGGCCACAACCCTGTTGACCTTTAATGAGATGCAGGCTCTGTTTGGAATGGAAACTATGTTTCAAGATATTGATATATACTACTGCTTATTGAATGATGCTCATAAAATGCTGAAATTTAGCTGGCTGGCATTTTAGAACACTGCTGCCATTTCTTCACAATAGTACTGAAAGCTAAAACCATATTTTGGTGGGGGAAGGGCTGCTTTACATATCTGCAGCACTGCTTTATAACTCAATATTTACTGTCACCTTATGGCCTGTGATATTCCTTTGTCTCATCAGATGCATTTCATTTTTTTTATCTTTTCCACGCAGTAAGTCTTTCAGCCTATAATGATATTTCATGGCCATGCACATCCTCTTTTACTGATACCTTTTTATGCTTTTGCCATTGTTCATTTATGACAGACCAGATATGTACTCTGAACACCACATCACGTCAAAATCTATAACATTGGCAGGTAGCTACTAGTGGGCAGGAAATGCATGTTTTTTTCATAGGATGGAGGTTATAACAGGCATGTGAGGATATTTTACTGCATGAAATGGTCATGCAGTTTACAGAAGTACTGCACAAAGGATCTGTGCCAATGACATAACAGTTGGCATTATTCTTATATTAGACCTCATATTTGCTTGTTCCACATTTGCATGATGTTGGCTGCTAATACCATATTTACAATGATATGAACGAAGAAAAGAAACAGGAACACAGTATCCACCACAAACGATTTATTCAAGCGAAATAAAAAATAAAGTGGATGTTGTGTTCTTCTTTTTTCTTCGTGTCCATCTACCTTTTACCTTGGAACCCTTTGGCAAACTAGAGATTTTACTTTGAATATTTACAATGATGGCACTGAAAAGTGAACAACATTACTTGCATGCTTAGATCTCACACCCCAAAGCACATGCGCCTGCGCAGACACTCAAAAACACACACACACATACACACACACCAATGCACAACTATGATTTTTATTAAAAATTTTGGGGAATGATCCTCATGTAGAAAATAGCAAAGAAGACATAAAAAACACATATGGTACATTGGAATACAGTTACATCCTTGCCTGCCACCCCCTTCTTGCACACCTCTAGCCACTGAATTGCCACTGTTTCTGGGGCTCAAACCATAACAGCTCCTTCCTCACCCACCTTTCTAAAGTGTCTCTTCTTCATGGCCCATTCTTTATGCCCTCTGTGACTGCACTATTCCTGGCTATCTTAACCTCTTCACAAAAATTGAGGTTGACAGCCACTCATGTCTTTTTCAAGTGATATTTATCATTAAGAGAGGAGTGATCGTGAAATTTTCAGAACTGTTTCAATGTGTTCTGTATGTTCTACATACATCTGTGTATGAGGTAAAGCCCTCTTTGCTGGCTACCTCCAAACCCTTCACACCATTCACAGTCCCTTCTAGAGTAAAAGTACCAGTATTCCTTATCTAAAACTTATGGATCATTACTCTTCTCCCTATGTCTTAATAAGTAATTCTTCTTCATCACCACTTTTTCTGTTATCTACCATCGGTCCAACAAGCCACCTTCATGTATCATCAAGGTACTGAGACATGCCTAACTTCCCTAATGACTTTCACAACATCTACCAATATTTTGTCTTAATACGGTTGCTTCTTTCAGGTTCTCTTCAGCAATACCTCTTGACTTCTTTTCTCACGAATTCTGCTCAGTGTCAAAAATGGTGGCAGGACAAAGACCCAGAGTGAGGAAAATTATTACATATTACTCTAATTCACTTCAAAAAGTTAACAGAACAACAGGTTTTGCATCAACATGTAAATTCTGATCAATAAGAGGTATATAACTCTAATGTCTGGTATTACTGATTGAATATAAACCTCAATAATTTAACAGAAAATCAAAAATTTTTATGAGGGATATGGCAAAAATATAGCAGGATCAGGGACACTTGTGATATGTGCCTTGAACATAGCGAAATGAATGAAGTGATCTGCTGTTTCCTCACATTACATATACTAAACCTCTGGGGACATATGAACTCTTATAGGTTCCTAGGTAAGTACTATGCTAGGTCCCATTTTAACCCTAAGTTCCTTTCAAAGGTGGGACTCAAACCTTGTACTTTGTGCCTGTAAGGTAATCACCTTAACCATTATGTCAGTTCCCATCCCTCTGTCATACACCTGCAGGGAGAAGTCTTCTAGGATTCTGATATGGCTTATGTCAAGCGGAATTGTTTCCTGAATTTCTGCCTGCATAATCAGACATGCTTTGAACCTGTAGCTATTGTCAACACCAGCAAATGTTGCATTCTCTCTTCTTCCAATCAAACTTTCCCCACTCAGTGAGCTCTGCCAGTTTTCCAGTTGAGATAGGGTCTTCAAAAACTGCCTTGTACAAACTGGATTCGATCCTGCTCCATCACACCTTTTATTAGACCTTGTATCCTCACATTGTATCTTCTGCCATGTTTTATTTAAATCATCCTGGTGTACCAGCAGAATTTCTCTGACTGAGCCCAGTTTACACACTTCTTGTAATCATAACTGATACTCCAAAGTATTTGCTTTCCAACTCCAACTAGTATTCTCTAAGGTCAATTGTGAATTGATATTTTACTAGATATCTTCCATGCTCAATCTGAAGAGCTCCAATATCCACAGGAAAACTCAGGGTGTGATGCAATTACATTAGGTTTTCCTTCTATTTTATTCCATGGACATTTTTATCATTGCTACTGTTAACCTTTCAGGGTAATAGGAATGCCACTCCACTTTTACTTCCTCATAGACTTCCCTTAACCCCTAAACAATTTTTACTTCCATTGAAGATGAATTATAGATATCATACCAGCACCGTGATACCTGGCACAATAGTACCCCCATGGCATATATATATATATATATATATATATATATATATATATATATATATATATATATGCACACACACACACACACACACACACACACACACACACACACACACACACACACACACACACATATATATATATATATATATATATATATATATATATATATATATAGGTCTACCTGAAAATGCTGAAAGTGCACAACGTCGACGAGAACACCGACACAGGAAGATCGACAACAGAGAAGACCGAAAGGTGAGAATCCCGATGCTGAGAACACCAACATGTTAAGGTAAGTGTGCGGTAGGGAAGGACATTAGGGTCAGGGTGTGGGTAAGATAAGTGTGTGATAGTGACGGATGTTAGGGAAGGGTGCAGGCCAGGTAAGTGTGCGATAGTGACGGACTTTAGGTTTAGGGGCGGATTAAGTGAGTTATGGTTAGGGTGCAGGTAAGGTAAGTGTGCGATAGTGACAGACTTAAGGGTTAGGGGCGGATTAAGTGAGTTAGGGTTAGGGTGCGGGTAAGGTAAGTATGCGATAGTGACGGACCTTAGGGTTAGGGTTTGGGTTAAGGTTAGTGCATAGATAGTTGTGTATGTAAGGTTTAGTGTAGGCTTGTAAGGTTTTTGGTTTTGGTGTGCTTGTGTTGTGTTGTGTGTGTGTTTTCCAGGAAAGGTATTTGTTTTGTTGATTGTGGGGATTGTGGTTTGTCGGGCATGTGATGTTTCGTGTTTTTGAACTTTCGGTTTTGTGGTGTTGGTTATTTCGTTGTCTGTGTTTTGGCGTGTCGGTGTTATCAGGTAGACATATGTATATATATATATATATATATATATATATATATATATATATATATATATATATATATATATATCTAAGTTTAAGGAATTATAGGTCAAATGCAAAGTCTTGAGTCTTTCAGACATTTTATATATATCATATTCATCACCCATTTGCAATGAGCAGCATCCAAAATTTCATAGCACTGACAATTGTTTCTAGTCAACATGAAGATTCCCTAATCTAATGACTTTAGGATCACCAGACTCCTGGAGTTTTGGTTGTCAATTGGACATTTGAATATCATGACATAGATACTTTATGAATGTAGGTCAGGCAAGTCAGAAGTAGTATGCAAACTTTCAGTATCTTCATTTATAGTAATGTGATCTTAACAACTATTAAATCTCCTTTTTACTTCTTCTTGTACATTAAACTGTCATACTACAAAAACTTATGTTCAAGGAAAAAATACTACACACAACAATATATTGTATTATTTTTCCCTATATGACATTTTTTCATTTGGCAAATAATGAAACATGTAAACTATACTTGGTCTTTTTAGCCTGCTTTTGCAAGTCTGACAGATCAAGTATCTTTGATTAGAAATTGATTGAAATCTGACTCTGAAAAGTGACATTTGTGCCATACTGTCTTAACAACTTATGGACTGACAAATGGAGAAACAATAGAGAGAGAGAGAGATCAATATCAAAATGCAAATTCACGCCATTAATTTCAAACAATAAAACCAAACATAAAATAGCAAAAGCAGTTTTGAAACAGTATAGTCAGGTATTCTTTTTTTTTTTGAACAGCTTTATTGAATTAGTAGTTGTAACGCAGGCAAACTTAACATTTATACAAAAGTAAACAAACCATATGAACTTGTTAACAAACATCATAATTTTATATATTCTTGTATACAATATAATCAATCCAACATTACATAAATTGTTCAATTCCTGTCTTTTCTTAAACCTAATTCCTCCTACCAAACATTTTTTCTCCATCTATTGTTCCCACAATTTCCATTTTTTCTGTGCAATTTGCTCCTACCTTTCTCTAAAGATCCCACTTCCTGTTCTTTTTTCTCTGTTACAGTATTCACTACTTCAAATATGGTTGGTTTAGACTTCAGTTTCCATTGTCTAGTAATTGCTTTTTGGCAGATACCAGAAATAAACTTAAAGGGCTTTAATGTCTAGGCAAATCAGATCATATACCCCAGCACCCCCAAAAAAAATAATTTACTTAGTTACACTCATTTGCTCACCCTGTATTCCTGACAGAGTACTTTGCAGAGAACTTTAAAGTTCGCCAACTCATTACACTCTGAAAACATATGTTTCCAGGTACTACTTTCTTCCCATCACACCTTTAACATTTGCTATCTACCTGAAGAAAATATTCTTTAGAGTCTGCTTGGAGTACAAAAGTAACTATATAAACCCTTTCCAGCGAGATTCCTAAATCTAGTCTTTGTTGCATATTTGGGAGCCATACACATGTCCTCCTGTTGTTTCTTTGTGAATTGCTGATCATCTAATCTCACTTCCAAATCTCTTCTGACCTCCTCTGATTGATTCCTGTAGTTATAGTGCAAACTTTTATATGCTCTACTAATTATTCCTTTTGGTAACAGCACCTTCTGATCTAGATTCTACTAGAACAGGTCTTTCACTTAGGATTCCCCTATCCCTTTCTCTTTGACTGTACTCTGATATCAGTCCCTGATAGAGAAGGCAGTCTCTAGTTTGCAGTCCAAATTTCCTCTTGGCCTCTTTCTGTTCTATCACTTTTCCCACCCTAATTAGTTGCTCCCAATACATTGGTTACTTTGCCAGCTTTCTCCAATAAATTTCAGTCCCTTCTTGCCTATTCTCTGTACCTCTAATTGCAGTCATCCATATCAGCAGAATCTCTTTTTTCCTTTTCCATGTTGGCTGGGTTCTTAGTATACTTTCTGCTGCTTTATCAATATAGTATTCTGTATGACTGTTCTTATTCTCCTTAAGGATCTGCATCCAAAATTCCATTCTCCCTTAGTTTTTTGAATCCCCTTCTTAATCATCATCATCCCTTTTCACTTTGAATTATATCTTTCTGCTTGTGCTATGTATAAGAGCCTTAACTGTGTAACTCTAAAATATCCCTTCAATCAGGTAATCCTAAACCACATTGTTTTATTTGGAAGGATCAACTTACCCCATTAGACTTTTGCCCTCTTCCCCCTTCAGATAAAATGCTTCATCTTTTTATTCAGTGCTATCCACAACTTTTCCCCTGGTTGATAAAAAGTATTCCTGACCTATGTATAAAACTAAGGGAACTAAAACATTTTTACTGCTTGTATCTTTTTATCCAAATCCATAGCCAAGAACTTCAGATTTCTCAGTTTTTGCATTATATTTTGTTTTTTGTCTCCCCACATATCCTTAGCTTCCACAACAAAATTATTTTTAACCTACACTCCCAAATATTTCATTTTATCATGTCCTCATAAGTATGGGTATTGATGAACCAATTCCTGTGTGGGTATATAGTTTACAGCTATATCCTTTGTTTTCTTTCTTCATTAATTTAATATCCCAGAAAACTTGGAACTGTCTTATAATGTTCCACAACACTGAGGTGTCCTTTTCTAGTTTTAACAGGTACTAAATAATATCATCTGCAAATAAAGACAACTTTTCTTGATTAACATACCAATTATATACTTGAATGTCTGAGTCCCTTATTTTCTTTGCCAGTGGTTCTAAATACAGCACAAATAACAAAGAGGAAAGAGGATACCCCTGCGAGGATACCCCTGTATGGATCTTCTGTTTAGATACAGCTTACCAGAGATGAACCCTCCAGCTTTGATTTTTGCCTCTGATCCCTCATATATCCTTCTAATTAACCTTATTATTTTATCAGATAATGCAAATGCTTCATTGTCTTACTCTCTAATCCCTACTTACTCTGTCAAATGCTTTCTCTGCATCAAGACTCATCAACAACAGTGGCACTTTCTTACATTTTGCTTCCCTCTGAATCATCATTATTCTATTAAGGTTGTCAAATATTTGTCCCCCATCAGCAAAACTGTCCCCCATCAACAAAACAATGTTAATCCATATCTACTAATTTTCGAAATACCCTTTCCATTCTTTTAGTCATAAATACATAAACAATATATAATTATGGATTAAAATTGAAATACGCCTGCATGAAGTTGAATCTGATGGGTCTTTAGGTATTGCAACCACCACAGCTTTTTTCCATGATGTTGGTGCTTTCCCTCCTTTTAAAATACTGTTAAATAAAACACAAAGCATGAAGTGGTTAGCTGAGTACCGCCAAACTACTATTAAAAGCAGTCACGAACAGTCACAAAGTGGATTTCCTTTAACACAACTTTAATAGTGTTTTCGGAAATGACTATGCGTTTCCTTCTTCAGAAGGTAAAAAACAGAAAGCAAAAACAACGTAATCACATCCAGCCCATCCTTTTAAAACAGTTTAAGACATCATGTGATACTAATTAATTGATACATGCGCTCAAAGCTATATTTACATTTAACTAACAACAATTCAAATTAAATTAAAAACAATCCCGAAGTATGTCCATTTACTTTAATTAAAACTAAATAACACTAAGATATAGGTTAATTATTATACTACTTAAAAACTCTTTCCCAAACTTTTCACATATACTACAAAAAACAAGTTATGTTTACATTTAACTAACAATTCAAATTAAACTGTTAAATAAAACCTTCCAGATCTTTATCACTTTCTTCCCTCCTAGCTTCCAGACTTCCACTGGAACACCATCTATTCCTGCAGATTGGTTATACATCATAATTTTTATCTTATCTCCTCATTTCTTAACTGTTAATCATTAAGTCTTATCTACCTCTAACAGTGGCATATTTAAGCTTTCATAAATATTTCTATTTGTGCTTTTTCTTGATTTCTCCATTTATCTGCTTTATACGAATTTTCATAAATTTTCCGAAATATCTCTAATACCTATATGGGATCTCTGATTATTTTTCTTGTTATAGGCACTCTGAGTTTGGCAACACCCCTTTCTACTTTCTGTTGCCTAAGTCATTGTGCTAAAATGTTTTGTACACTGGAGTTATTATCAGAAATAGTTGCTTAACAGCAATTGTTCTAAACTCATTCATATTATCCAGGTACATCTTTATTTTCTGTTTAGCACTGTGGAGTTACAGTCTTGTTCTGTGAGATTCCCCTTATTCTGTAATACTTTGCCAGCCCCAGGCTGCAAACACAGGCATTATCTAACCTAAAATTTAGGTTATTTATTTATTTGATATGTTTTTCATTTGTTTGCTGGGAAAGTCCAACTTGGAACAAAGCCAATTTTCAGGGGAGGCCTGTGGAGAAATGCTCTAGACACATGTCTTTGTGACATGGGAGGAAACCAGACCACCTGGAAGAAACACCCACAAACTCAGGGAGGACATGCAGGCTCCGCACAGAAGGCACTCCAGCTGAAAATCAAACCGGAGAACCTCTTGCTATGAGGGGACAGTGCTACCGCTGCAACACTGCTCCATCCAATGCTAATGTTATCCATGTTAAGATGCATGTTACTGCAGTCACCAGTTAACATTTCCATAACGGATCGGTCGAGGCCCGGGTTAACAACGACCGCCACCAGTACTGTTAGCCAACAGGGTGCTGGCGGAAATTAGGCTACTGTTGGCAGAAGGAGGAGAAGAGGTGGAAGGCATGGCCAAAGGCAGGAAGAAAGGAGAAAGGCTAGGACTGTGGTAGTGAGGGTTGGAACTTTGAATGTTGGCAGTATGACTGGTATAGGGAGAGAGCTAGCTGATATGATGGACAGAAGGAAAGTTGATATATTGTGTGTGCAAGACCCCAGATGGAAGGGGAGTAAGGCTAGGTGTATCGGAGGTGGGTTCAAATTGTTTTATCATGGTGTGGATGGGAGGAGAAATGGAGTAGGAGTTATTCTGAAGGAACAGTATGTGAAGAGTGTTTTGGAGGTGAAAAGGGTGTCAGATAGAGTGATGTTTATGAAGCTGGAAATTGATGGTGTAATGATTAATGTTGTTAGGGCATATGCTCCACAAGTTGGGTGTGCAGTGGATGAGAAAGAAAAATTTTGGAGTGAAGTGGATGAAGTGGTGATGACTGTACCCAAGGGTGAGAGAGTGGTGATTGGAGCAGATTTAAATGGGCATGTTGGTGAAGGGAACAGTGGGGATGAGGAAGTGATGGGTAGGTATGGTGTTAAAGGAATGCAGAAGGTCAGATGGTAGTGGATTTTGTGAAAAGGATGGATATGGCTGTGGTGAATATGTATTTTAACAAGAGGGAGGAGCATAGGGTGACATACAAGAGTGGAGGAAGATGCACACAGGTGGATTATATCTTATGTAGGAGGGCCAGTTTGAAGGAGGAGGGAGACTGTAAAGTGGTGGCCAGAGAAAGTGTAGTTAGGCAGCATAGGATGGTGGTTTATAGGATGACGTTGGTGATCAAGAAGAGGAGGAGGAGTGTGAGGGCAGCACCAATGATCAAGTGGTGGAAATTGAAAAAGGGTAATTGTGAGGTGGAGTTCCGGGATGAATTAAGACAGGCACTGGGTGGCAGTGAAGAGTTACCAAATAGCTGGGTAACTACAGCAGAGCTAGTAAGGGAGATGGCTAGAAAGGTGCTTGGTATCACATCGAGACAGAGGAAGGACAACAAGGAGACATGGTGGTGGAATGAGGAAGTACAGAAGAGTATACAGGCAAAGAGGTTGGCAAAGAAGAAGTGGGATTGTCAGAGAGATGAAGAAAGTAGACAGGAGTATGAGGAGATGAGGTGCATGGAAAAGAGAGAGGTGGCGGAGGCTAAGGATAAGGCATATGAAGAGTTGTATGAAAGGTTGGACACTAAGGAGGGAGAAAAGCACCTGTACCGATTGGCTAGACAAAAGGACCGAGCTATGAAAGATGTGCAGCAGGTAAAGGTGATAAAGAATAATGAGGGAAACATACTCACAAGCGAGGAGAGTGTGTTGAGGAGATGGAAAGAGTACTTTGAGGGGTTGATGAATGAAGAGAATGAGAGGGAGAGAAGGTTGGATGATGTAGGGATAGTGAATCATGAAGTACAATGGATTAGCAAGGAGGAGGTAAGGATAGCTATAAAGAGAATGAAGAATGGAAAGGCTGTTGGCCCAGATGACATACTTGTGGAAGCATGGAGGTTTTTAGGTGAAATGGCAGTGGAATTTGTAACCAGATTGTTTAATGAAATCTTGGAAAGTGAGAGGATGCCTAAGCAATGGAGAAAAAGTGTTTTGGTACCGATTTTTAAGAATAAGGGTGATGTGCAGAGCTGTAGTAACTGCAGAAGGATTAAATTGATCAGTCACAGCATGAAGTTATGGGAAAGAGTAGTGGAAGCTAGGTTAAGAAGGGATGCGATGATTAGTGAATAGCAGTATGGTTTAGAGCGGGAAAGTGCACTACAGATGCGATGTTTGCTCTGAGAGTGTTGATGGAGAAGTACAGAGAATGTCAGAAGGAGTTGCATTGTGTTTTTGTAGACTTGGAGAAAGCATATGACAGGGTGCCTAGAGAGGAGTTGAGGCATTGTATGAAGAAGTCAGGAGTGTCAGAGAAGTATGTAAGAGTGGTACAGGATATGTACGAGGGTAGCGTGACAGCGGTGAGATCTGCGGTGGGAGTGATGGATGCATTTAAGGTGGAGGTGGGGTTACATCAAGGATCAGTTCTGAGCCCTTTCTTATTTGCAATGCTGATGGACAGGTTGACAGACGAGATCAGACAGGAGTCCCCATGGACTATGATGTTTGCAGATTACATTGTGATCTGTAGTGAGAGTAGGGAACAGGTGGAGGAGAACCTGGAGAGATGGAGATATGCTCTAGAGAGAAGAGGAATGAAGGTCAGCAGGACTAAGACAGAATATTTGTGTGTGAATGAGAGGGAGGATGGAGGAATGGTGAGGATGCAAGGAGTAGAGGTGGCGAAGGTAGATGAGTTTAAATATTTGGGGTCAATAGTTCAGAGTAACGGTGAGTGTGGAAAAGAGGTGAAGAAGAGAGTACAGGCAGGATGGAGTGGGTGGAGAAGAGTGTCAGGAGTGATTTATGACAGACGAGTACCTGTAAGAGTGAAAGGGAAGGTCTACAAGATGATAGTGAGGCCAACTATGTTATATGGGTTGGAGACAGTGGCATTGACAAAAAGGCAGGAGTTTGAGCTGGATGTGGCAGAGTTAAAGATGTTAAGATTTGCACTGGGTGTGACAAGGGTGGACAGGATTAGGAATAAGTATATTAGAGGGTCAGCCCAGGTTGGAAGGTTTGGAGACAAAGCCAGAGAGGCAAGATTACATTAGTTTGGACATGTGCTGAGAAGGGCTGTGGAGTATATTGGGAAAAAGATGCTAAGGATGAAGCTACCAGGTAACAGGAAAAGAGGAAGGTCTAAGATAAGGTTTATGGATGTGGTGAGAGAGGACATGCAGGTGGTTGGCGTGACAGAGCAAGACGCAGAGGACAGGAAGAAATGGAAACAGGTGATCCGCTGTGGCGACCCTAACGGGAACAGCCGAAAGAAGATGGTATTTTTCCCCTTCTGGATATGAAATGCAACTTGGATGCTTTCAGGAAACATTAACTTTTAGCCTTAAAAACAGTGCTTTGGCTTTTTATTGCCCTATAATCAGTATGTCTCTATGGAAAATGCAATTAAAAATGTTGCCCTCAGCTACAAGAGGCTAAAGAAAACACAAAACATTTATTCATAAAATAAAAGTTTTCATTACACTCAGTATTTTCTTAGTACTGTTTTACACATAAAACTTGTCATTAGATTAAACCAAGGGTCTTAATCCAGTCACCTATGCAAAAGTAAGAAAACATATTAGCTCTACACAGGATCTACTTTAGAACCTCGAAAGCGTAATAGCTCAAATGCATATGGATGGAACCATATGCATTAAACTATTAAACAATCAAAGTCCCTAAAAAAAAAAAACACAAAAAAAAAATTAAGCTAGTGTAGGCAGCACCCCCCACACCTCCTGCTACTTAAATATACCAACTCTGAGATTGCACTACATTGAAGTAAATGGAAGTCTCCACCTATGGAGATTTCCATTTCTATTTTCGATGTTTTGTACTTTTGGTGTACTCGTGTCGAGAATATCGTATTCAATATTCTCGGACTTCGAGCACATAAAGTAGACCCGTCTACGTATATTGTGAACTGTATACTTTTGCAGCACATTCTCCACCTCAACAAACCAGTATTACAGCTTATTAAATTAAACTTGCTTTTGTCTAGTATTTTTTTCTCTTCCTGCATTGTAATACCTATATCTCTTAATACTAAAAAAAAAAAAATGAAAGAAAGGCACCTGTTTACTTTAGTATATTTATCACATACAACAATAATTAAAATGCTTTACTATAAAGCATGCAATTTATATTATGAAAAGTTTTTTTTAGAAATACTATTAAGAACAGAAATTGTTTTACTTACACTTCCCCTTTTCCCTCCTCATCCCTTATCCTTAGTGTCCTTTCAAACATTAATGGCATGAAGTGAGTCAAACACCTTTTAGCTCTCCACAAGTTTAACAAAGTCAACAAATGTCCATTCTTTCCACTTTTTTCTTGTATATAGCCATATTTTACAAATGAGATTGATGCTTTGTAATCTTACATTTATTCACTAATTTCTGTGTTGCTGGTCTTTTTCCTGTTCATCTGCATCTCTCAACTCCAGACTGACTGAATTCCAAGGTACTGTTACTTCTAGTCAATTCCTATACTTTTCTCTGTCTCTCAAGCATTTTCCTTTGGAACATTTGTAAAGGTTTCACTGGCAAAGTCTCTCCATATGTTTCATTATCAGAAGAATGAGAAGCAGAATCCCCTTCTGCTTGAGGCTCACTTTTTGTTGAATACACTTTTGTATTTCTTAGCCTGTTCTACACTAAAAATGACTTTTATCCCCCAGGTAAAAAGTATTTTGGCGACAGCTGGATACAGCAGCTTGAGTCTCATAACTGCTTCTTGGCATTCCTTGATTGCTGGAATGAATTTGTTTCTCTTCTGCCTGGTTGTCATCATCATCATCATCAACCCCCTTTTTCCCATTTTCTACATGGGGTTAGGGTGTCGTGTCAACTGTTGCCATCTCTATCTATCCAGTGCCACTCTCCTGCCTTCTCTGACGCTCATGCCTGACTGTTCCAGGTCTTCTCTTATGTAATCCATCCACCTCTTTGCTGGATACCCTCATATCCCTTGCTTGCTTCTTCTGGTATGTCTCAAATCTTCTTCATCATATTGTCTTCTATTTCTCTACACATGTGCCCACACCACAGTAATCTGTTCTCTTTGACCTTTTCTGCTATTGGTGCTATTTTGGCTTCTGCTCTTATGTCCTTATTTCTTCGTTTGTCCCACAGTGTGCATCCTACTACCTGTCCCAAGTACTTAATTTACATCACCTCTAGCTTCCTCAACTGCACTGCCTTTCTTCTGTACCATACAATAATATTGGTTGCATCGCTGTTTTGTACACTTTTCTTTTTAGCTTCTTTGTCATGCTTATGTCATATACTACACCTGACACTCTGTGCCAGTTGGCTGTAGCCCCTCTGATTCTAGCTTTGACGGCTTCAGACTTCTTTTCAACCACCCTTCCCAGATACATGAAGCTGTTAACGTGTTCCACTATTTTCCCTTCTGCTCAATTGTCAGCTTCCCCTGATTTTCCTCATTTACTGAAATAACATCTGTCTTATCTGTACTCAGTTTCAACCTATGTGCCTTCAGTTTTGCAATTTATTTCCCTATCCTACCCTTATTCCCCTATCTCTTCTGCCTGGTGTACAGTGAATAATCATTTTCCACAAACACTCTACTATCTTCAACTTTTAATACTTTGCCCTTTTGCCACTGTTTTATCAGGACTAACTATTTTTGCTGATAGGATAGCATATTTACTAATACAGGCCTGCTTTAAAGTAAAAGCAATGCCATCTGTCTTTCTGTTGTATAGTGAAACAAAGCTTTCTTTTCTGCACATAGCACAGCATTTGCTTAATAGTTGATTGCTGAATTTACCTAGCATTTAAAGACTGGAGCTCAACAATAAAACACCAGGGTGCTTGATGGCACATTTTATCGGCACTCTTTCTTTAGTGGTAAAAAAAGGACTGGTTAATTGTACTGTTAACTACTGCCTGCTCTAGAATTACATTTTAACAGGATATAACCAGCAATTTTTCTGAAAAATATTATCTAGCCTGAAGCCTGTCCTGAAAAAGTGATACAGTATCAGATAGGGTGCGAATGTCAGAGTCATTTGCATGCCTAATGATGTTGAAATAACCACAGAAAGATGATGTCATCCACAAAGATGTAAGATAAAAGTGGACCAAGGATCAGTGCTTGGTATACACATTTGTCAAGCCAATAAGAGATGGATATAAAACTTTTCCTTTACACAGAAGCATGTGAATCAATCAGGGAATAATTTCTGGTTGCGATAGCTGTCATTCTGTCTAATATGCTACATCAAACTAATTTCAGCTAATATCGGGAACCCTGTATCTCTCACTACTTTGTAAACCAATTTTTAGGAACATATAATGTCAGAAATCTCCTGTAAATGTTTTGCCTCTGGTTAGCATGACCGTCCTTACACTGCCAGCAGCACTTATACTAGTCAGCCTTCTATCTGTCCTTACTATCAGCCTGTTTCAGTTCAGAGATAATTTGCAGTATTGCATATGATACTCTTACATCTCATGACTTTACTAATATTATAACCATTGTATATATTGTGAAGAACCAAAAACACACTGTGACAGCAGAGGAACAACTCAAAGACTCCAAATAGTGTAGTAAAGTTTAATCACCGCTTTCATAAAAACATCTTCAGAATAACTACACAATAAAATCAAACTGTTTAAATACACTCCATACCAATTAAAAAGCACCAATCATTCAATTAGTAGAAGTTAACAAGATTCTATTACAATGTTAACTTCCTTTCTTCTAAACAAAACTTGATATTTATACTTTAATTCAGCCCGGGTGGACTGTCAGCACCTAATCTTAATTGCCATAAGGTCTCCTTTCTTTCAACCCTATTTTTGATGTTTCCCCTCTCAGGTCTTTGCTAATATATTCTAAAATAGCTAAAGAAAACTTTTTAAATATAGTGCACACCAAAGTATGCCTATATAAAGCATTATTAGTGTCTTTGGTTTTAATAGCATAACAGTGCCCTTTAATACGTCTACTAAGCTGTCTGGTGGTCATACCTATATAAAATGCCGTACAACCAGAGCATAAAGCAATGTATACAACATGTGATGTATTGCAAGTAAACGTACCAGACACAACAATAATACGATCTAAATGTGTTAAGCTAATGTATGGCCCTTCATAGATAAACCTACAAGCAGAGCAATTTAAACATTTATAGGTACCCTTTGGTTTATCTGACCTAGGAAGGTGAACAACAGTGTCATCATGTTGTAACAAATCCTTTAAACTTCTTGAGTTTTTATGTACAAAACAAGGAACCTTCTCCAAAATACTGACAAATCACTATTACCACTAATTATTTTCCAATTATCAGTGATAATATTTTTAATCGCGATACTGTCTACAGACATATTCACAACACATTTAAGCTGATTTAGTGAAAGGTCATTGCCTAAATCATCAATTGCTACTGTTAAACCATGAACCAAAATAGACAGAAAATCTAAAGATCTCCTACTAGAGACCTCAGATGCTAAATTACTTAATAAACTTTCTGGATAACCTCTTGCTAAAAATAAACTAGTAATAAATGCTGTTTCTATAAAGAAATCCTCATCACTAAGTGTGGTCTGAGAGTTCAGTGAAGACCTGTATTTTGTTGTTAGAACTTATGTTAGAAAATAATTTGTTTGTATTCAATAGAAAATATTATTAGCAATGAAGAGGACTTGCTATGGGGGCCACAGTTGCTCCTGCCTTTGCACACTTAGTTATGGCCTGGTGGGACATGGAATGCTTGCCAAAATGTTTTTCAGCTAAGGATATTTTATTGTATTGTCATTTTATTGGCGACTTGTTTTTTGTTATTAAGAGATCTGAAGAAAAAGTAAATACTTTCTTAGAACAGCTAAATAAAAGTAGTAACTTTTTGAAATTTACCTTAAGTAATGTAGGGCACCAGGTTAAATATTTAGATGTGGTCCTCACTTGGCATACAGTCGAACAAAGTTTCTCCAGCAAGATATATAGGAAAGAGACTTATGTAAATAATGATTTACGTTACCAGAGTAACCACCCTGCTTTCATGAGATGGAATATCCCGAAAGGACAGTGTATTAAAGCTTCTCGGTTAACAAGTAGTGATGAGAATTTCTTTAAAGAAACATCATTTATTGCTAGTTTATTTATAGCAAGAGGTTATATAGAAAGTTTATTAAGTAATTTAGCATCTGAGATCTCTGGTAGGAGATCTTTAGATTTTCCGTCTATTTTGGTTCATGGTTTAACAGTTAAAACAGCAATTAGTAATTTAGTCAATGACCTTTAACTAAATCAGCCTAAATGTGTTGTGGATATGTCTGTAGACAGTATCATGATTAAAAATATTATCACTGATAACTGGAAAATAATTAGTGGTAATAGTGATTTGTCAAGTATTTTGGGGAAGGTTCCTTGTTTTGTACATAAAAAATCAGGTAGTTTAAAAGATTTATAACAACATGATGACACTGTTGTTCACCTTCCTAGGTCAGATAAACCAAAGGGTACTTATAAATGTTTAAATTGCTCTGCTTATAGGTTTATCTATGAAGGGCCATACATTAGCTTAACACATTTAGATCATATTATTGCTGTGTCTGGCAGGTTTACTTGCAATACATCACATGTTGTATACATTGCTTTATGCTCCGGTTGTATGGCATTTTATATATGTATGACCACCAGACAGCTTAGTAGATGTATTAAAGAACACTGGTTGTTGTTGTTGTTGTGTCTTTCGGCTTTTCCCAGTTAGGGGTCGCCACAGCGGAACTCCGGTCCGCTAATGATTGGCAGTAGATTTTTACATGCTGGCTTGCCAGGCCTAACGCACAACCTTCAATGAAGGAATGCCCATTCACGCATGTTGCCACACAGAAAATGCTCTAACTGAGAATCAAATGGGCAACGTCTAACTGTGAGGTGACAACGCTATCGCAGCACTACCACCGCAGTTATTAAAGACACTCACCAAAGACACTAATAATGCTTTATATAGGCATACTTTGGTGTGCACTATGTTTAAAAAGTTTTTTTTTTTTTTTTGCTATTTTAGAATATATTACCAAAGACCTGAGAGGGGGAAACATCAAAAATAGGGTTGAAAGAAAGGAGACCTTATAGCAATTAAGACTGGGTTCTGACAGTCCACGCGGGCTGAAAAAGTATAAATATCAAGTGTTTTTTAGAAGAAAGGAAGTTAACATTGTAATAGAATCTTGTTAACTTTTACTAATTGAATGATTGGTGCTTTTTAATTGGTACGGAGTGTATTTAAACAGTTTGATTTTATTGTGTAGTTATTCTGAAGAAGTTTTTACGAAAGCGGTGATTAAACTTTACTATGCTATTTGGAGTCTTTGAGTTATTCCTCTGCTGTCACAGTGTGTTTTCGATTCTTAGTTGCTTCTTCGTTACACCCAGTGCCATTTTTCTTTTTATACATTGTATATATTGTGTTGGCACAGTGGTAAAAATAGCCGCTTTACAGTGCTTGATTCCCCTCTTTGGTTCAGGATTGTAGAATCTTCTGAGCTGCGGCTGCACAACCACCATGGCATGTTGTGGTTTCCTCTTATATTTAAAAGATGTTCTCTAGGTGAATTGACATTCCTCCAAATTATCCCTAGGGGGTATGAGAGAGAGAGAGAGAGAGAGAGAGAGAGAGAGTGTGTGTGTGTGTGTGTGTGTGTGTGTGTGTGTGTGTGTGTGTGTGTGTGTGTGTGTGTGTCTGTGTATATCTTGCAATGGGTTGGCTCCCTGTTCCAAAATGTTTCATTAACTTGTATCCATCGAGTGCCAGGATAAGTCTTATCTTCCTGCAACCCTGTGTTTTATTAATCTAGTGATCAAAGAATAAATTAAGGACAACCCACTGCACTGACTGCATGCTTGCATTGCTATTTTTTTTCAGCATGATATACATTTCACTCTTATGTCTCTGTAAATGTGTTCACTTTTACACTTTCTTTGTTAATAGTTTTATGTTCCTTTGCTGTATATATTTTATTCCCAAGTTGTGGTCCGAAAGGGTTATAGAATCTATCTACCTTCCTGGTTAACAAATCCTTAAACAATAAACAGAACAGTACTTACTGCCTCAGATGTCTTGTTTCAATCTAGAAAGAGGGCTGCTCCAACCTGACTATTATTTAGACATGTTCTGAGGTCAGTGTACTTAACCCTTATGAAATCCATGCTGTATTAAATGTTGCATTTGACAGATATCCAGGTAGCCTGTAAGCCCTTATGAAATCCATGCTGTATTAAATGTTGTATTTGACAGATATACAGATAGTCTGTAAGCTGTGCATAAACAGCTGTTTCAAGGATCTTCACAAAAGAGTTTAGGATTACTATTGGTCTGCACTTTGTGATATGACTGCAAGAACTGCATTTATGAAGTTGGATGATGAATTCTTTTTTTCCCACAGGAATAGAATTACTCGTTTTAAGAAACTTGTATTATTTAATTTGTTACAAGGCAATTTAGTGACTGAGCTGGCATTTTTTGAAACTTATGTAGTATTCTGTTTTAGCATGTAAAGGTAGTTTCCTTTTGCCATGACACAATTTTTATTTGATTAATAGTTACTATCCTAAAGTAAAGAACTGCTTGTGATGTGTAAGTTTTAGTGTCTTGTCTTCTAGGTAACCGTTATAGTTGGATATACAAAAATGCAGTTTGAAAAGCTCTGCCAGGACTTGACCTGGCGCATCTGAGCACAGGGTTTAGCTAGACATTTCCATACAGCACATGAGTTTATTTAATTATTTCCAAAATTCTTTGGTGGAAGTTGAGATCAGTTGCTTGATAACAAAATCATTTTTGTTTGCATTGTTTATTACTCTGGCTTGCAGCCCTGATCTTCACTCCTAGCCTGGCTCTTATGTCTCTGATGGGCAGAGGCTATCAGTAACTAAAATGCTTTCCAATTAATATCCACTCCCCCCCCCACACACACACACATGCACACACACACACACACAAACACACACACACACACACACACACACACACACACACACACACACACACACACACACACACACACACACACACACACACACACACACACACACACACACATTCCTAAGCTACCTCCTTGGTAACATTTCTCTCCTCCTAATAGATGCCCAAGGTAATCAGGGACAAATTGGGTTTGGGGTGCACGGCTAGGCTTATAGAGGCTTATAGAGGCCCTAGTGGTCATTAGCCTATTAACAACCTATGGACCTACAGTATTTTCTCAGCATACATTGAGTGTGTGAACCTTTAATGGCTATATAAAGCAAAGCTTTTCTCCCTTTTTCACACAGCATGTTTCAGTTTAGGGGGTCATCGATGCAAGGATTGTTTTTCTTCCTCCCTTTGGTTTTATTGCACAGTGGCATCCAGAATGTATTTATTGATGCTGAAGAAGAATTGTGGTATATCTTCAAATATAATGAAGGGAGTAAGGAAATCAGTCTATGCTTGAAGTAATTGATTAATATTTTTTTTTGCATCTGTCATTTTCAGACAACATGCTTTTATATTTGTAGGGTAAAGGCAGTTTTAGTTTGCTGGGCACTTAGACACTATGACATAAGGCCCATATGATGAATATCAAATTAGTTGGCTATAATAGCCCATCCAGGTATGTTCCATTTATTTATATTTTGTCTGTCCTTGTTGGAAGTGATCATTAAAAATCTCGGGAGAAGAGTGGGCAAAAAATCAGAAAAGCATATTTAGCAGCTAGTCTAAATCTAAAGAACACATCTGTTCATTCTAATGAAATAACTGCACCACTTTATACCAGTATTGAATATATGTGTGCATTTTGTAGCCTTTGAATAAACCACTTAGAAAAAAAACTCATAAATGTAGAACAATTCTTTATCAGAAAGATCATATGTCTAAAATATTTGACTGAACCATTTGTAAAGTCTTCAGAAACTGTCATGATATTCTATTTGTTACAGATTACTAAAATGTGGACTCTTATTTGGTTTATAAGACAGTGTCAGATCTTAATATTTGAATGTGAATGCTTGGAATGCACCATTTGGGAGATAATATAATGGACCTAATACTAAAAATAAAAATCAGTAACAGAAAAATGTAACAGATGCATTAAACAATGACACCATCCAAGATTATGGAATATGCATCTCCTTACAGTTAGACGTCAGTCATCAAACTGCTTAAAAAATTATAATAATATGTATGCTGGAAGTAGAAACTATCAACATGGGGTTGCAGCAGTCAAGCTTGTTAGAGGCTGGTAGGTTTTAAGCTTGACAACTGAGCCCATAAGATTTTAAACCCATGAACCTATAAGATTATTTAAGTAACCAATGAAGATTTAGCTTGTTGTAACCATTCTAAGCTGAAATTTTTGTAATGAATGTGCTATTTTGGAGCTATAAAGACACATTTATGCTAAAAAAAAACTGCTGTCGATCTCTGACAATTGTTTGTTGAAGACATAACAAATTAATTCTAGCTGTACTGGTACTGCTGCTCCAGCAGATTCCTTATGGGTTATTCGTTGCCTAAAAATAGAAAAACCCAGTGCATTAACCTTTTTATTTCAGATAAAGTGACTAAGCCATTTTCACAGATGTCAAGGATAACCAGTTGTGCTCTGTAAAGCTTTGTATCTAACCAGATTTGTTTCACACACTACAGAACCTGGTGTGTATGGTTTTGAGTCAACTAGATGAGCTCCACAATGGGTAAGGAAAGTATGATTTTTTTGTATTAAATTGTATCTTATTTGTGCCACCAGAGAGATAATCTGTGCCAAAAAGGTTAAAGTTTGAGTAGATATACACTGTTATTTATTTACTTATTTATTTTTATTTCTAAAGAGTCTTGGCATTGCGACTTGAAAAGATTTATGGCATTTTCTTTGGGGTCATGCGTGATCCTAACAAATGTCATTGCTTGATACTTTTTAATATTATTTTTTATTGATGCACTGCTTTTGCACAGAGTTTTCATGTACCCAAGCATTGCTGTTGGCAGGACTTAAGTCTGAAGAGCAATTTTATGTTGCACTTTTGTGCAAAGAGAATATCCATTAGATAAGCAAAAGTAATTAAATCTAATATAAGATACATTTGACCACTGAACCTGCTTGGAATCCTCATAGTACACAAGACACACTTCAAAGCCATTTCAGCTAGTTTAATAGATAATAAAATATAACATTTCCCCTATGACTGCAATCATCAGTAACATTTCCAACATCTGATAGCATAATTGTAAAGACAGCAATGAATAGCCACTTTAAGGCCTCAGTAAGCTGAACAGACCCCAAATGGGCAGTGTGTCAAACAGACTACATTGGTCAGCCTCTCGGATCCCTACCGACTAACATAACCTTAGTACTCCCTCAGCATAAGCATGATGAAAGACCAAGTGCAGCATTTCTGACAGCTTGCTCCAAGAGTCACGGCCATTTTAGATTGGCCCAGAAAAGAAAGTGGAAGAATAAAATTAAAGTGGAAGAATAAAGTATACCACGATCCCAACAACGATCATGGTATACAGGTTATTTTACCCTGTTCGAGTGGAGGCAATATCACCAAAACCGGTACACGGACTAAACAACGAGGGTTGGACAGTTACAACAATGTGGACTTTACGGAATGGCTTGACCGATCGTTTTCCAAGGCGGTGGACGAAACGGTCAATGTACGCAAGGACTATAGCTCCTATAAGGACAAATGTAAGACATTAGAATTTGAACTGAATAGATACAGGAATTTAAGCCTGGACAATTGGTATTTGACTCAATGTGTAGAACGCAAAATTGTGCCTAAAGGCCTTAGGCTAAATAAATACCCTAATAACATACGAGGAAATGGTGAGTTATTCAATACCATTTCTGATATTTTGAACGACTGTGGTATTCTTATTTTAAAAGCTATGATTGATAGTAATGCTGACATTTTATCTGATAGTAAAAAAAGAATAGATGCAATTCAAAAAGAAATTAGTAATGATTTACTTTTTACTATTAAAGAGAATAAAGAAATATACCACAAGGTACTACATGATGTTGATAGTAATGTGTTTGTTAACTACAAAAGGAAATTAAGTAAAATTGATCGGGATATACGGGATTATCAAGAAGGAAGGGCTTATGTAGACCCGAATAAAACTAATAGGAGGTTCTCCAGGTACCAGAATTTGAGACACGATGGAAGGGATAATAGGGGCAATTCACCCGGTCAGTATAGGAATACTATCGTGGAAAATAATACATGGTATGGGAATCAAGGGTTGAATATGAATATGAATAATATTGGTGATTGTGATTGAATGAATCAGGGTGACCCTTTAGGGGAAGCAATGGGGGAGGGACCCCGAAGATCAGAAAGGTTAAGGAACCAGAACAGGAATCGCTCATACACCTATGCAGAGGCAATAGGGGACAACTCCTACAGGAAACAAGGGGGGAACAGATACAGATAGGAGGGGTAACTGAATTAACTGAATTGGTTGTACTGGAGACTTTATGTAACCCTGATACCTATACAGAAAATGACAATGTTAGTGAGGAAGATTATCCTAGGGTGAAATTACACTCAAAAGCCCAAGACAATATAAATGACAGTGATGAAACAGTGCTATGTGGCATTATGGATTATGGTGCACTTGAACATGAGGAGATCAACACATGTAAGATTTTTACACATGACAATTTTAATATTTATAATTTTACTGACCTAGAAGTTACAGTTGAATTTTTCAACCTTTTTACTAAGGGGTTTTCATTTATACCTATACACAAACCCAGGGTTGATAATATATTACTGGACATCAAGTTATTTGCCAGGAAGCTGAATTTAAAGACTATATTTCAAAGTGAAGAAGCAAATAGAAGCAAAGGGCTTAAAAGAAGAAGCATTTTCAACCCACCCCTACATAATGACATTTCAAATTTTGAGACCTGTACCCTAAATATGGTCAGGGAAGGTTATTTAACACAAAAAATAGACAGGGAATATGTGAATTTAACGGATGAAGAAGTTAAAGTGTTGAAAATGTTACAGGGCAATGAGAGAATTAGGATTATGAAGCCCGACAAGGGTGGTGGGGTAGTTTTGATTGACCATTGGGACTACACAAGGAGGATGGTTGAAATTTTGAACCAGGGCAACAGATATCAAATTGCATCAAGGAATGAGATGAATATTTGGTACAATAAAATTGACCATTATTTGGATGACAATTTGATGCAAGGTTTTATAGACCTTGACTTATATAAATTCTTGAAGGTGCCTAAACCAGTAATTCCTGAGGTCTTTGGGATACCAAAGATACATAAGGATGTACAAAATCCCCCACTTAGGCCCATTGTTACTTCCCAATGTTCAAAGACACAGACTTTAGCAATATTTGTAGATAATAAACTTAAACCTTTATATAATTATTACCCCCACATACTAATAGATTCATGGGACTTTTTGGAAAAATTCAATAATATTCCTTATGATTATAATTACGGTTTTATTACCATTGATGTTAAAGATCTTTTTTCAGTAATACCCCACAATACTGGGCTTAAATGGTTTGAGGAAATGTTAATAGAGTTTAAATTCCTAAGTAATACTGATTTCAGGCTGGTATTAGAATATATAGAAGTGGTTCTGAAAAACAACTTCATTTATTTCCAGGGAGACATTTACCATCAGATTGGGGGGGGGTGGCTATGGGGTCAGCCTTCGCCCCAACATACGCAAACATTATTATGCTCTACTGGGAACTTGAATTTGTATTTAAATCCAAATTTTGGAGTTACATTATACATTATTCCCGATTTTTGGATGATATTTTTATTGTTTGGAATGGTGATATAGCATTGATCAAGGAATTTATACAATATATACATGGGACTACTAATTTTTTAGAGTTTACATACCAGTATAATATTGATTATGCTGATTATCTT
Organism: Protopterus annectens; assembly: GCF_019279795.1. Classification (NCBI taxonomy): domain Eukaryota; kingdom Metazoa; phylum Chordata; order Ceratodontiformes; family Protopteridae; genus Protopterus; species Protopterus annectens. Next base: position 1,950,542,381 of record NC_056728.1, read on the forward strand.
GATGTAACTCTAAAAAGAATAGAGAAGATAAGCAATACCAATCCAAGGTATATAGGAAAAGTTGTTTTTCTAATACTTATGTTCATTTCCAAAGTGACCATCCCATATACTTAAAAAGGAATATTATCAAAGGGCAAATGGTCAGAGCTTCTAGGATGACGAGTGATAATAAAGAATGTAGATATGAAATGGACAAAATACAAGGTTTTTTTAAGGAAAGGGGGTATCCTATTGAATTAATTAAGAACATAAAAAGGGAGGTAATGAAAAAGTGTAATACACAATACCCACCATTGCTAAAAGGCAATTCGGATGTGGTAAATAATAGGAAAACCAAATATATTGGTATTGAAAAAGAGGAAATCCCGAGATTGATATTCACATACCATAAGGGATGTGAGTGGATACAAAGGGGTATACATGAAATTTGGAAAATTTTCTCAAGGATGTCTAATAATTTATCAATTTTTCAACAACCCCTAAGATTTACCTACAGGAAAAATCTTAATTTTAAGAAATTATTTGAGAAGAAAAATTAATTAGATAAGGGGGTGATAAATAAGATTGGAACACACAAATGTGGCAGGTGTGGGCAGTGCTCCTTTATTTCTGGTAATAAAGAAATATTTTTGAAAGGTTTTGAGGGTAAGCTTAGGGGAAAAGGTTATTTTACTTGCAATACTAAGGGCGTTGTATACCTTGCTTATTGTCTTACCTGTGGAGGATACTATATAGGGAAGACGGAACGCCAGCTTAGAAAACGTATCTATGAGCATATGAGGGATATCACCAGAAAGAATGATAATAATGCCCTATTTAGACATACCAATAGTTGTGAGAATGCCAACTTTAAATTTTGGGTATTGGAAGAGGTGAAAAAGAGTGATGGGGGGGAGATTGGGAATCTCTATTAGAGTATAGAGAATTAATTTGGCAGCTTAAATTAGATGCCTGTGGTCCAAATGGGATGAATGACCACCTTTCCATCAAACCAGCCCTGAAGCTCCTAGCAAACAACCCCAAATGAAATAAATTTTCAAACAAATTTTCAAATAAATTTCTAATAAATTTCCAATGAAATAATATAAAATGAATTTAATTAAATTAAATTATTTCAACACTTCAACATTACAATATTAACATTTTAATATTTTAATATTTTAATAATTCAATATTTTAATATTTAAATATTCAATATTTACTATTTAATTATTTAATGGTTGTATGTAATAATAAATTAATATAATATACTGTATGAATTCATAGTATGTTAAGTGTACCAGTTTTCCTTTGATTTATTTAGGATGTTATTTAAATATTTATAATTTATTTTTATTTTTATTTTTATTTCTTATTTTCCTATGTAGTAAAAGGAATATATAAGTAGTCATTTATGCACAACATTTAAATACTTTAATATCAAGCTATGTGGGCAAGAATATTAATTAATTAGTATTGTTAGTTTTTGTCTAGGTACCTTTATATGACAAGATATTTATGTAAAAGGAAGGATTAGTATGTATGTCATTTAAACAAAGGGTTATATTATTCAGTTGTTCTGAATCAATTAATCCAGTAATTAATTAGTCAACCAATAAGGGCTTGCAATGTTTGTATATATAAGGTGTTGAATTCTTATTGAATTTGTGATTCTGATGAAGGTGTTTATGTGAAGACGAAAGAGCGCTCAATCACCAGTGCTATTTTATCCGTGTCAGTTTGTGATTTCTGTGAATTTTTTGTGGCTTTATTAAATACACTTTGGATTATTCAGAGCCTGGATATTCCTTTATCGGGTGCTTGTTTGGAAGATTTTGGTGCTAGCTTGGAGGACAGCCCTTTATGGTACAGCGACGGAATTTTTAACCTTAACTTTTTCAGTATTTGGTGTGTGACGTGGTGTTCGAGTTTTGAGATAATAAAATATAACATTTCCCCTATGACTGCAATCATCAGTAACATTTCCAACATCTGATAGCATAATTGTAAAGACAGCAATGAATAGCCACTTTAAGGCCTCAGTAAGCTGAACAGACCCCAAATGAGCAGTGTGTCAAACAGACTACATTGGTCAGCCTCTCGGATCCCTACCGACTAACATAACCTTAGTACTCCCTCAGCATAAGCATGATGAAAGACCAAGTGCAGCATTTCTGACAGCTTGCTCCAAGAGTCACGGCCATTTTAGATTGGCCCAGAAAAGAAAGTGGAAGAATAAAAAGGGGAGTAGACCACACAGTGACCGCTGACCAGACTGTAGCCCAGAGCAGCCTGCACTCTCCAACTTTCCTGGACACGACTACTCTATGATAGGCCAAAAAATTGCTACCGATATGGGACAATGCCCAAAGGCTGAAAATGTCCCCATTTTAGTTACATTCTGTGCACATGGAAATCCTCAAGTAATACCACTCTTCAAAAACATATCCATTAAAGGTATTTATCTCACTAGACAGCTCGATAGATAGATAGATATATAGACAGATAGATAGATAGATAGACAGACAGACAGATATAGATATAAATCTATCCTAACTTGATTTAAATGAAAAGCAAATAGATCACAGTCAACATCAAATAAAGAATCTTTGTCAGTAAATTTCCTATGTTCTGGTACTCTGTGGTTTATAAGTTTGCAGGCTGTCTCTGATGGATGTTTCCTTGCATGCCTCATCTAGGAACAACAACAACAACAACAAAACAGTACTGTGTTATGATATAGCTGCAGTAGCACTAGATCTGTAAGAATCCTAAACAAAATTCTACCTTTTGGCACCTTACCAGTGTCATTACCTTCCAGATGAATTATTAAAACACATGGCTGGCCTACCTTGTGGAAGTCACTAGAACAATGGAAACATCTGATCACAGATCAGTTCTCAAAAAAATCTTCCATTCTACATCTCAACTACTGGAATCAAGGTCTAAATAAATATCTCCTCGCTGAACTGCCTTTCTTTATGCTGCCCACCAAAGGAATGTCCCGAAATCAAAACATATCTCCAACGTGTAAAGATAACAAGAAGTGATCACAGAATTAAGGCATTTATAGCCCCACCCCCCCCCACTTATATAAAACTGTGGCAACCGCCTACTATGGTTCATAATGCTTGTAAAAAACATCTACTCATTCTTTTAACTTTTTATTGACTGTCCTTCCCAAACTATGTCTGAAGTGCTACTCATGTGGTATAAATAGGATGAGTAAGCAATAGCTAACAGGCCTTGACTGTCTAAGGCTTTCTGAAGTAAGTAATCTAGATCCTATGGTACAACAGGTGTCCCACTCAGAAGTATAAATACTAACATATCTTCTGCACTTCTGGGAAAAAAATCTATGACATGCGTTCAGGCACCCAGGCAGTGAGTCATTTCCCTGTGGTACATTTAGTTGGGGACACATGACTGAAGTGAATTTCAGTTGCAGAGAAATATGGCTGTTTAGAATTCCTTGAGGGCAAAGAGAAGTATACGGTGCCATGTCCACAGCTTCAGTAACCAAATGCACAGAAGAAAAATAATGTCCATGGCCCCCATGGCATCATGAGATAGTAGGAAGTATGGCAGCCATCAGCAGCAGGCTTGACAGTGGGCATGTCAGTGGCAGTAGAAATACATTGCACTATGGGCAGTGCCTTTATAACTGGTGTGTGTGGGCAACTGCCCCTTCACAGTCTCTAAGGAACATTACCTAAAATGCATATTGGAACATAAATGTGACATTAGTAGCATGCAAGATTTCCTCCATGATGTAGTACACTTCTACATGTTGTAGTTCCATAAGCATGTACTGTTCACTGAGCAAAACACTCATTACTTCTTCTGCCCCAATGCACTTGGTTATTAAATCTGTGGGCATGGCAGTGTGGGCTTGTCTTTGCCCATGGAGAATTTACAACAACCATATTTCTCTGCAGCTGAATGCCACTTCAGCCATGTGTCCTCAACCAAATGTACCACAGGGAAATATGTCTCTGCCTAGGTGCCTGAACCCCATCTGTTTGCATCTTGCATAGGATTGTTACCTGTGATGCAAACTTTTAGTCACTTGCCCTTCAGCATCCAAAATATGCCATACTCATTGTGAACAGGTGGATCAGATCCAGCAGTGAATTCTCCATGCCAATTTTTTTCTTAAACTCTAATAGGAATATGGGCACTGTCCTCCACTCCTTGCTCCCCAGTGCCACTATTCTGGGCATCAAATAGGCCCAGTTCATTACCCACTGAGCACATTGGTCTAGCTCTCTGCCAACTGCCTGATCAATGCCAGATGGAAATTGCAAAAAGTAATACATTGCTTTTGCCAGCTGCATCTGTATTCTCACAATCAATCTCTAAATTACTCACCTGTTGTGTATAGGTTAATCCCTTTCCTATGAGCATCTCAAAGAATGAGTACCTCTTCCAGATTCATAAATCCTCATCTACTGACTCTCCCTGTAAATTATTCTCATAGGTTCATAGGTTAGTACTAAGCTAACTGCTCTTGTGAGCCATTTCAAGCCTAGCCAATTATCTCTTGTGAGACTCCAACCCTGCACCTTGTGTTTGTAAGGCAAACACCTTAACCATTAGGCCACCCTCCCCACTCATATAAATAGTCAGTGCAGTCAGTGCAGTACTTCTTACTTACCTGACCTATCATAGACTGTACTTCTTGAGGTTTTGCTATGCCTTTGTGAGACCTCTGTTTTGACCTCTTTTGTGTTATCTTTCACCTGCAACAACTAGTTTGCAAACTGACTCTTGGGAGTTCAGGCAGATTGCACCTTTTGGTAGCAAAGTCTTTGAAAATGCCTTGGCATGCCTCAGCCTGAAGAATCAAACAGATTCCATACATATGCTTTCCTAATTATTACACTTATCTATATTAGATACCTTATTAAGTTATTAATAAATTAATATATTTAATATGTATATTTATTTTAATATAGTTTTTGAACTTACTGTTGTTAAATTACTATAATTACTACTTTTTTAATGAACAGAGGCTTAAGAACCTTTGTCTGAAGTGACAGCAGCCATTAACTCAATTGCTCTCCCCAAAAAGGCAGAAGTTCTGAGAGTAGTTCTTCAGCAGCTTCAGTTACTGAATACCATGTTAGGAACCTCCTGATTGAAATAGCTGCTGCCATAACACTCAGACAAAGAAACATTCCATTAATCGTTAAAATGTAAATGACTATTTACAGCCTAAATCCTTTCTTTTTTTAAATGTATATATTGTTAGAATACTTGCACCAGACAGACTACAGTGCAAAGGCACATCTAGCAATAAACATAGATTGAAAAATACCACTCACTCCCCACTCAGAAACTAATCCTGGTTCCAAGTTAATATTTTGAAGCAAGCCTATCACTAATTAGAAATCAAGACCCAGCCATCTAACAAGACCTGCCAGATGTGACCATCATAGCTCTCATTTACTTGGCTCAGAAATGGGGACAAAAAAAAAAAAACAGAAATAACAACAGCACTCAATCACATTTTAAATGACCAAAACTGAAAAATTCATAAGTTAACAGAACAGAGAAACATGAACTAATGTGCATGTTCTGAAGTAAAAGGATGACTATTACTCAAATTATTGTCATGTAAATAACATTCCTGAAAATAAGAGATAGTTGAGATATATGGTTACCATCACGAAAATGTGAGGACCGAAAACAAAACGTGTTCCTAGTTAGAGGCTATGATCCTCGCTGACTTACCAGAAAACCTCAGTCAAGAAAGCAGCCCAGAGGAGAGCACACATTAGAACCTCTTGCCACATCTGGACAGGTGACCAGCTATGAACACAATCATGAAACTAAATAACACTGACTATATTAGTTCTCAAAATTTCCACTCGAAGCCAATGGAGGGAAATCAAAGGGACAGAACTGGAAACAGGACAAAAGATCAATGCAGGAACAGGCTCAGACTCACTCTGCCTCACTTAAAAGGTCATTAGAATAAGTTTCCATATCAACATGCATTAGGTAAGCACTATCAAGCACAAACTTTAAATGTCTGACAACAGTGACTATAGATTCATAGGGGTATACTAGTCTAATGACCACTAGGTTCTTTATAAGCCCTGTCAAGACACACAATTGTATCCTGCAGATTTATGTGTCTTTGAATCATAGGATCATAGGAGCTTACTAGGCTAATGGCCCTAGGGCCATTACAAGCCTAGCCAACTACAACCCCTGTTCCTAAGAATATCAAGGTATTAAGAGTAACTAAGTCAACAACTGCTGGGCCTGTCCAAGAGAGACACAGGTGAAACTCCAGGGGTGAATTTGCGGTTTTCCATCCAGTCATCCAAATTACACTTAAATAGCATCAGTGAGGGGTTCTGCTTCACCTGAATTTGAAGTTTGTAGTCTGTAAGACACATAGTATAGTGACAGTGATTTCAGTCTGTCAATGACATATGTTGAAGACCCTGAATTTTCTCTGTAAGAACCTTTGAGGTCTTTCCAGTTGCTGTAGGTGCCTGGTAAGATACATACCAGGTTCAGGCACCTAGGCAGAGAGATATTTCTCTGTGGTACATTTGGTTGGGGACACATGGCTGAAGTGACATTCAGCTGCAGAGAAATATGGCTGTTGTAAATTCCCCATGGGCAAAGAGAAGCATACTCTGTCATTTCCACAGCTGTGGGCAGAAGAAGTAATGAGTATTGTGCTCAGTGTACAGTTCATGCTTAAGCAACTACAATATGTAGAAGTGTGCTACAGCATGAAGGAAATCTTGCATACTATTGTTGTCACATTTATGCTCCAGTATGCATTTTAGGTAATATTCCTTAGACACTGTGAAGGGGCACTGCCTCATAAACACCAATTATAAAGGCACCGCCCATTGTGCAATGCTTTTTTACTGCCACTGACATGCTCACTGCCCAACCTGCTGCTGATGGCTGCCATACTTATTACTGTCTAATGATGCCATAGGGGCCATGGACTTTATTTTTTCCCCTGTGCATTTGATTACTGAAGCTGTGGACATGGCACAGCATAATTCCCTTTGCCCACAAGGAATGCTAAACAGCCATATCTCTCAGATGTTTGCCAGAACTGTGTAGCTGCAAGGAAGTCATAAAGCAATAAAACACTTTAAAATTTTAAACCTAGTAATTATTTCTCTTCACGACAATAGAAAATAATTCCAGGTCTAGACATCCTGTCTTCTTGCTGCATTGAAACTAACTTTTATAGCACAATCGTAATGCACTTAATTTCAACTTATTTTCTTGAAGTTTTGTAAGTTAATCTTCTATGTTGCAGCAGAATATGCTATGGTTACATTTGTGAAGCTCAGTACATAACATAAGTTCTGTATAAATCATATCAATATTCACACATTACATAGAATTATTTACAACATTCCAGATAACTGGGCTGGCAGTGTCACATTTCTTCCCCTCCCTGAAAACTCAAGCTAGTTTTTCAAGTGACCCTTGAGAAAAGTTGCTTGAGAGCATTGAGCCTATCTGGGAATACATTACCCCTTTCCCTGACTTGAGACCCCATCTGCATTGGCATTGCTAGGCTGACTGCAGTGCTGCACTGTCATATCATATGCTTGCAACCCTAGGCTCCACCTTAGTAACTTGGCATTTTGCTGGCTGGCTCAATGAAGCCATGTTAAGGGATTGTGGTTGTGATGCCCATACCCTGGTCCAGCAATCAAGGAACCTCAATCCTCACCACTAACACCAGTGAGGGGCATCTCATATAGGAGGAAAGGATAACAAATACACACAGTAAAGTGCAATTTCCCTTAAGAGCACACAAAGATCACATTCAGTCCAGGGCTGGTCGCTCCCTTGCTCTCCAGGTCCCCAGTAAGACTCCCCACTGGCACAGCTATAGGGTCCAGATCTCAGCCAAATGGGCAAGCTAAAATCTCCAGCACCCTCTCTGTCCAACCAGTGCTTTATGTCCCTGCACACACACACACGCACACACACATACACACACACACACACACACACACACACACACACACACACACACACACACACACACACACACACACACACACACACACACTTTGAGATAAGTTTATATAACCACACAGACACTCATGGGGAAGGCTGGCACATGTTGTCCAGATGTGCCCCTTTTACCCAGACTATACAGTAGAAATCACTGCCACCACCCAGCTAATATTTATCAGCCACTCAAAGGCCCTTAAAATGGTGTCCAATTATTACTGTGCAAAATTACTATCCAATTGGTAGTATAACTAAACAGTCAAGGGTTATTAGAGTGACTTGGTACCACAATCACTATAAATATGCAATGAACTCTAGAGCTTAAATGATCTCTACACAAAACAACCACAATTGAAAGGTTTTAAAATATTTAATAATACATAATAAAAACACAAGACAATACTTCTTAATACACAGTGCTAGTCAAGAGTTCAGAGATCACAGAGAAATACTTAAAATAATTCAGTAGTACAGTTCTGACATCACAGGAAAAACACTTAGTCTAATCTTTCTAGTTTCTAGCTATTTCTAAGAGTAAACACAAGTCTAAGATAAACTTACTTATAGAGCAAGACTGTGCTGTGAGTTGGATGGTCAAGACAAAAATGCTTAATGGTCTCTGATTCTCCCTGTTTTTAAAATCACATTCCTGGTTCCCATTACATCATTCTTCACACTTACCTGGGTTCCCAGGCTAACAGAAACTAAATTTACATTCTTAACATTTCCTTGTGTTATCTTGCAGCTGATCAGGAAGCAGAGCAATAAAAATACATGTGCATGTTTAAATGTAGCAATTTAACTCTTGGTTAAAACAATAGAAAGAAAGTCTTCATCTAGCCAGACTGAAGCCAACTTTAGATCAAAGGGTCACAACATGCTTTACTTGGTCAGCTTTCTGCCAGCAGCATGTACTGTTGTTACATTTTTTTTTTCTGTTCCACATCTAAAAGCATTTTTTTTCCATTTAAGACAACAAGCCTGTGTCTTACATTAATATTTACAAATTATAGCATTATCTATAAAATTCTATCTTGCTAGGCTAACAGCCTTCACAGTGGTTTGTAACTACAGTGAAATTCCTTTCATACAGATAAGGCTGAAGTTTCTGCAGTGCCCACACTATGGCTAAGCATTCCTTTTCTACAGCTGCATAGCATTCCTCCCTGGGATGGAGCCTATGACTGAGATATACCACTGGGTTCACTTCTCCCTCTGAGGAAACCTGGCTAAGTACAGCCTCCACCCCATGGTTTGAGGCATCCACCTGCACAACAAATTCTTTGCTGTATTCTGGACTGGCTAACACAGAGGGTCCTTCCAAAGTTCCTTTTAGCTTCTGGAATGCCTGCTCCAATGCTGGGATCCACACTACCTTATCCAACTTGTTTTTTTTTTTGTTAGGCCTGTGAGGGGAGCACCTATGGTACTATAATTGGGCACAGATTTTCTGTAGTACTCTGCTGTCCCTATGAATGGCCTCACCTGCTTTTTGGTAATGGTGCAGGCCATGCCTGAATGACTTCCACTTTGGCAGGTTCTGGCCTGACTTTACCACTCACCACTCTATTTCCCATGTAGAAGACATCTGTCATACCCACCTGACATTTGCTGGGCTTAATGGTCAACCCTGCCCTCTGTAGTTTACCCAGCACCTGATATGCTAACGGTGCTCTTGCCAGGAATGACTGTATATGGCAATACCATTTAGGTAAACATGGGCAAAATCTACTGCTCCTGCTAGGATATGATCTACCAACCTCTGGATAGTTACTCAGGCATTTTTCATCCCAAAGAGCATATTCGTGAACTCATACAACCCAAAAGGAGTCAAAAAGCTGATCTCTCTGTAGCACTGGGAGTCAAGAGCACCTGACAGTAACCTTTGGTAAGATCAATAGTGGTAAGATACTTAGCCCCACCCAGCTGCTGTAGGGCTTCATTTTTTCCTAGTCATGGGGAAAGCATCTGACTCTGTGTGACAATTTCACCTGTAGTCCACACAGAACCTGGTGCTGCCATCCTTCTTTGGTACCAGCAGCACTAGGGAGGCTGAGGTAATGCTGGACTCACAGATTACCCTTAGTTCCAACATTTCCTGTATCTCCTGCCTCAGATTCTGTTTGACTCTCTCAGGCACCCTATAAGGAGCCTGCTTAATAGGCCTTTGGAGTCCTGTATCCACATGGTGCTGCACCAGGTGGGTGCACCCTGGTTTCCCAGTGAACATGCCCTCAAACTCTTGTAACACTGCTCGAATTTCTTGAACCTGGAAAGGGGATAACTGCTGGGACATTGCTACCCCTTCCACAGAGGTGTTAGTCTGAACCTCACTGAGGAGATCAGTCACCAGATCCCCCTCAGACTCCTCATCTCATCCACTGCAAATACTCAGCACAAGGGTATCCCTATCATGGTAAGACTTCATCATGTTAACATGGTACAATTTGTGCCCCTGCCTAGCAGTTCTACCATGTAGTTAACATCACTGACCTTTCTTACCACATTGTAGGGTCCCTCCCAAGCTGCCTGCAGCTTGTTGTGTCTGACAGAAATGAGAACCATTACCTGATGTCCTACAGCGTACTCTCTAGCTCAAGCATTCCTGTCATACCAGACCTTTTTCTGCTGTTGCGCTACTGCCAGGTTCCCCTGTGCTAAGCCCATGTGTTCCCTGAGCCTTGTCATGAGGTTTAGGAAATATGCCACAACAGACTCCTTGTGGGATCCACATTCACCCTCCCACTCATCTTGAATCAAATCTCTATGTTCCCTCACCCTATGCCCATACAGCAACTCAAAGGTTGAAAAATCTGTGGATTCCTGGGGAACCTCACTGTAAGCAAACAACAGATGGGGCAAATATTTTTCCCAGTCTCTCTTAAACTGGTCTGCAAATGCCTGTAGCATCATCCTGAATGCAGAGTTTAGCCTCTCAAGAAGACCATTAGTCTGGGGATGGTAGGGAGTGGTCTTTAGGTGCTTCACGCCACAGTGCTTCCAGAGACAAGCCAGCAGGTCTGACATCAAACTGGTACCTCTGTCAGTCAGAATTTCTGTTGGGAAATCTACCCTGCTGAAAATCTCTAACAAAGCATTTACCACCTTTTCTACCTCAATGGGGAATAGGGCCACTGCTTCAGGGTATCTGGTAGCATAATCTACTACCACACTACTATGATATACTTTTTCACTGTGGAACATGAGCTACAAAGAGGCCCCACAATATCCATAGCTACCCTCTGAAATGGCTCCTCAATCACAGGAAAAGGCATCAAAGGAGCTTTCACCTTGTCTCCTGCCTTGCCTACCTTTGGCACTGTTCACAGGTCCTGCAGTACCCTGTTACATCTTTGGAAATCCCAGGCCAATAAAAGTTCTGCATAATACATCTCTTTGTATGATTTATGCATATATGATCTACAAAGAGAATATCATGAGCTATGGATAGAAGTGCCAGATGGCTCTGGGCACTACAACTGCTGTATTCTCTCACCCTCTATCCCTCCCTCGGGGTCCACTCTCTATACAGTAATCCTTTGTCCCAGTACACAGATTCCTCCTTCCCTTGAGAATCAGGTGCTTCACTAGCTATCTCCCTCAGGCCTTGTAATGTAGGGTCTGAGAGCTGAGCCTGTCTCAGCTCTCTCTTAGTAAACCTTCCCAACTCCCCTTCCACAGGAAGTCTGGTATTCTCTGAAAGCGGTGCCTCACTGTCAGCCTGGGTACTACTACTACCCACCTCTGCCCTTGCAGTCACTCTGTCCAAGGGAACATCAGTACCCACAAGCAGCTGTGGCTCACCTTCAGTATCACTGCTACAGGGTAGCTCCCTCCCTGAAATAAACAACTCACCAGTCCTGGCTGCAATTCTGCAGTCTGTCTGGATCTTCCTTATCCTACCAGATCCATATGCTTGTCTCCAAGCCTGACTGCATATAACTGCATGCACAAAAAGCACTGCATTATCAGAATCATTCCTTATCAGGACATCAGCAGGGATATCCTCAAACACACCTATTTGCTGGCTTCCTTTTCCACACTCCCAGTCAAGGTAAACCCTAGCCAAAGGTATTTGGAATGGGGTCCCTCCTAAAGCTCTGACTGGAGTAGACTACCCAAGCAAGTAGTGCTCTTCTGTAACCATTGCAGGCTTCACAATGGTTAGGTCAGAGGCTGTGTTTCTCTTAGCTATGGCCTATTTCCCATTCACTAACATAGGATATAACCTCTTGTGGTAGTTTGGTACCCTTGTTGTATCAAGACAGCTTACTGATGGCATTTTGTCATTCCCACTTGCAGGCCATCCCACCTTTTGTTCCCCACCTTGCCTCCATGGACATATATACGCTACATGGCCCTACTGATTGCATTTACAACATTTAACCATTGGTCCTGGACTTGTACGTGGACCAGTGGCTTCCACTGCTACTGGCAAACTCTGTTGGGGCAGTCTGTGCTGCCCACCATGGGTTCCCTTAGAACCATGAGCAGCACTGGATGCCCCTTTCCTATACAGTGATGCCCTGCTTGCTATGTATAGGTCTCCCTTCTTCCCCAACTCATCTGCAGTAGTGCATTGTCTATTAGCTAACCAGATTTTCATGTCCTCAGGAAAAGTGCTAAGGGCTTGTTCCCTCACCAAAAGGTCTGCCAGCCCTTCAAAAGTAGTGACCTGACATCCACTCACCCACCTATGAAAATAAGTGCTTAGTTCAGCAACATATTCGCACACACTTTTATCAGCCTTGCATCTATGCTCACAAAACTTTTTCATATAAGCTTCAGGCATTAACTTAAAAACATTCCAACAAACACATTTTGACTGTATTATAATTTAAACAATCAGTATCAGCCAGTTTAGAAATTGCAGTTATAGCTTTACCATGGATTAAGGGGGTCAGGAATTGTACCCTGAGCCCTTGGTCAACATTATACTGTTGACATACCATTTCAAATTTATCCCTCTGTAAATTGTGGAAGAAATTTAGTGACCTTTGTTGCTTCTGGGGTTTGGTTACTCCCTCCTCCATTACCTCCATGACTCTGGTGAAGAGTCAGCATCTCCTTTTCAAGTTGCCTCTGCCTCTCCTTCTCCTCAGCTTCCATGCGTCACAGTTTCTCATTTTCCTCAGCCTTCATTCATTGCAGTTTCTCATTTTCCTCAGTCTCTAGATGTCTTAGTCTCTCTGCTGCCTCTGTTTCCAAATGTTTGGCCTCTGGCTCAGGTCTCTTTAACTCCAGATGGATTTTTAAGTCCTCTGTGGAATGGTTGAGCTGCCCATTTCCTGAGAGTTGTACATCTCCAAGGCCAGTCTGATTGTCCTCCTGGTTGCTATTCTGCAATGCAGCTGTGAAGAAAGCTGCAATCATGTCTGCTTTAATCAGGTTTCCATCCACCAGTCTTTTAGCCTGACACATCTCAGCCAACTGGCTCCTTAAAAGCTTGCCATACTCCTCTGCTGACATGCTTGCCTGCTCTCCCTGATTAACTAAGCTAACAAAAAAAATAAAACAATTGTGATATGAACTCTGAATATTCACTGGGTGGCTGATTGAGAGTAAACACCTTCAGTGACCACTGTACACAAGCTACAGGAATTCAATATCCACACCACTACAAGCAATTTTATATGTGATGTGGCTAAACCACTGCCAACCAATTAATATGTGATGTGGATATCCCACTATTGCTAACCAATTAATATGTGACACCCCTGCACTGGCCCAGTAATAAAGAAGCCTCAAACCTCACCACTGGCAAGAGTGAGGGACGTACACAATGAGAGGATGACAAGTACACACACAGTAAAGTTCAGTTTCCTTTAAGAGCACACAGAGATCACAGTCAGTCTGGGGCTAGTTTCTCCCTCTTTCTCCAGATCCCCAATAAGACTCCCCACTAGCACAGCTATAGGGTTAAAATCTCAGCTGAGGGGCCAAGCCAAGACCTCCAGCACCCTCTCTGTCCAACCAGTGCTTCATGTCCCTGCCCAAGTAGCTGACACACACACACACACACACACACACACACACACACACACACACACACACACACGCACACACACACACACACACACACACACACACACACACACACACACACACACACACACACACACACACACACACACACACTTTGAGATCTGATTTATATACAAATGCACAGATATTCCTGGGGAAGGCTGGCACAGGTTTACTAGCTATGCCCCCTTCTCCCCAGACTAAAAGGTAGTTATCACTGCTACCAACCCCTACTTAGCAGCTACTATAAGGCCTTTACAAAGGGTGTCCAATCCTACTGTGTAATGTTACTATTATCTAAATGGTTTTGACCAAGCGTCAGGCTATTTAGGAGTGACCTGTACAGGGTCACCAAATACATATGCAGAAACACAGCAGTCTAAGAGCTTAAATATGTTTCTCAAATATCAGCCACAAAAATAGGCTTAAATATATTTAATAATAAATAATAGAAAAACAAGACAATACTCAGACAAACTACACAGTTACTTCAGAGTTCAGAAACACAGGAATTATTTTAAAACAACATTGCAGGACAGACTCAAATAAATACAGAAAACATCTAAACTAATCTTTACTATATTCCTATCTATATCTAAAATAGATACTATGCCCTAAATATTACTTACAAAGCAAGCAAATGCAGATGATGATGATGAGTGGATGTTCTTGCAAGGTCCAAGACAAAATACAAAATGCCCGTCTCTCTCTGAGACAGTTCTTAAATTAATATCAAACTTTACTGCTGGGTTAGCCTGGATGACATCACTTTTTGTCACCTGACTTGTGTTTCCAGGCTAAACCAGAAACTAATAGAATTTCACATCCCTGTGTGAGAAATACATATCTCTCAGATGTTTGCTCAGAACTGTGTAGCTACTAGGAAGTCATAAAGCAATAAAGCACTTTACATTTTAAACCTAGTAACTACTTCTCTCCAATACAATAGAAAAAACTTCTAGGTCTAGATATCCTGTCTTCTTACTGCATTTAAACTAAATTTTATTGCACAATCATAAAGCACTTAATTTCAACTTATTTTTTTGAAGTTTTGTAAGTTAATCTTCTATGTTCCAGCAGGGTATGCTGTGGTTACATTCTTGAACCTCAGTACATAAGATGCAGTTTCTGTATAAATCATATCAATATTTACAAATAACATAGAATTATTTATAAAATTCCAGATAGCTGGACAGGCAATGTCACATCTCTCACCACTGATTGCGTACTTAGGGTGTTTTTATTAATCTGGTATTCTGCTGGGATATCGCCCTTGCTTAAGTGGGATAATGTATTTTTTTGCACTGAGTTTTGCCCCATGACTTTGGCACCAGCTGTTTGTCTGTGTAAGTCCCTCTTGTAGAAGGTTGACATTATTTGGGGAGTTGATGACAGCACCCAGTTTGCAATCATCTGCAAACTTTGTCACCCATAGGCTTTTTGTTTTACCCTGTACATCTGAGAAGTAGATTCCAAGCAATCGGGACCCCAGCATAGATCCAAGGGGAGCACCACTGGTTGCAGGTCTGCTGGTGGAGGTAGAGTCACCTATTTTCACTGTGTGTGTTCTATTGTTGAGCCAGTTTGCAACCCACCTGACAATATACAGGTTGATCTCCAGCTGGATAAGTTTATCAATGATGCCTGAGTTGGAAATAATGACAAAGGCCTTAGGCCAGGTCCAGGTAAGACATATGCATGGATTTGCCTGCTTGATTTTATGTGTATTGAGTGCTGTAGTTAATGTATTAGGTGTAGCATGTTTGTGTTTGGGAGATCTCTGTTGTTATGTAAATTTCTGCTGAGTACCTATGCGTGTGATGGTTTATGTGTTGAGAATGTCATTTATGCAGGAGGTGTAGTATGTGGGCTGACAACGTATTCAGTGCCACTGTTCTGTGAACTAGAGAGCAAGGATTCCAAACACTTGTGTATATGCATCTCTCACAAATTGAGCTTGAGTGGTTTAGGAGTAGTGGGTTGTCAGTTTACATGAGGCAATTGTTACACTGCCTCAGGATACCCATGTCATTCAGGCGGGCAGAAAAATGGAGGAGAACTGACTATCCATAATACTAGGTGTAAATTTGCTTACTTTAATGAGGAAAGATATGGTTTAATTGGGGGGTTAATGCTGGGGCTCTCAAGGGGTATGAGACTATTAGGGATTAGTAGATTTCAGTTAAAGTGGCAAATGCTGAAGAAAGCCAGCTAAGGAGGTCTCCAAGCAGCCAAGTGCAATTTAAGGGACTCCTCAGTTAGAATACAGGCAGCTTCTAAGGGAAAATAAATCTACTTTAGCTTTTGCTTCTATAACCACCAATGGTTGCCTCCACTGCACAGTGCTGCTCAGAGTTGCAGTATGTGCAAACAGATGCCTTGGATTGCTTAGATGAAGATAGTAGAGCAATGGCTAGTCGTCAAACTCTGTTGAGCTGTGTTAAAACAGGTGCAAACCCATGCAGATGTGGGGCTTATATACTGTAACAACTGTGAGAACCCTTTTTTAAAACAAGTTAAGCAATTTTCAAACAAGCTGGCCAATGGAAATGCTCAATACTGAGCCTTATTCCAACAATCTCTGACTCAGATAGGTCCTGTGCTACACTCTTTTACCACAAGGGTGCAGGGTGCCCTATTAATGTAAGATGGCTGGTTTTAGTGCTCAGATACTGCCAAACTGTCTAGATTCAGTAAATGTAAATCTAGCCTATGCTGTAAAATACCCGAGTTCTGGAAAATGCAAAGTGCAGAATAAACAGTTTCAAACAGCAAGCAATTGAAACAGTGATACCCCAAAACAGTCAAAAAGGCTAAAAGCAGTTAAAAGTAGGCAGCAATACAGTAATACATAGTTTAAAAGTACAGTACAATGAATAAAAATACTTATTTTTCTGTAGATTTCTAAGGATGACTTAGATTTTGTTTGATTCACCCCACTTGTGATTATTTTAAGAGGTATATGTTATATAGGGTAAGATTTACAGCCTTCTTCTATACATTAGAGACATAAGTGCTAGACCTGGGTGTACTGGGCCAGGTTTCCCTTCAATAGGGTTAGGGAAGAACTGTGCTTCATATGTGTGGGAAGCCTGTTCCGGAAAAGGCTTCCCACACATGTCCTATATATGTTGCAAGCAAATCTTAAATCCCTATGTGAAGTAATTCTGATGCAATTAATTTTGTAGATGTGCAAAAGGCCTATCAGAGGAGGTTCCAGTTATGTCTTGTATGCCAGGCATAGATTACTTCTCAACAGTCTGTAAGTAACAGAGTATAGAGATAGGGCTTTAAAGCAATCTGCATAGGACATATCGTTTACGCTTTTGTGAAGAACATCTGTGGATGTTCCAGTTCTTGCCAAGTGCCTAGTCAGGTGCATACTAATGGGAGCATTATACTCAATGATAGGCCTGATTAGGGACACATACAGTGACTTCCATTGACCTAGATGCTATGATTTTGCTTATAAGTTGAGCAAGAATGATTTGCTCACTACCTTAGACAAGTTGGTTGAAAGCCAGGATGCTATCTGCATACGTATCCAAAATCCCTGACTACTGGGTCTGCTCTTAGGATGTGCTAATGATGAGGAAATTTGTTAGAATGGCTGACTTTCCAAAGCGTTCTAGTACACATTTCTTGCCTTAGAGTTGTAAGCAGTGGCTTTGGCATAAGTCATTTGTCTACGTTAGCCCTTCCTGTAGGATGTTAGGATCTTTGCAGGATTCTGTAACTACTCCTTGTTTGCAATCATCTTCAGACATAGACAGCCAGAAGCCCTTGATATTGACCTTGACTTCCAAGAAGTAGATGCCAAAAAGAGCAGACCCAACAAACATCCCTGAGGACCTCCACTAGTGACTGGCCTCTTCATGGTGATGGTCTCCCCTATCCTAACATCCTGGGTCCTATGAGAGCCAGCTGGCTAACCAGCTAGTAACATATGGTATCATGCTTATATCCATGAGTTTATTAACAATGCCTGAGTGGGGTATTGTATCACAAGCCTTAGCCAGGTCAAGATAGGCAGTATGCAACATTTTGCCATTATCTGTTGCCTTGGTGACCTACTCAAAGATGTCCACTAGGTTGAGTTGGAAGGATCTGACCCTGATGAAACCAAACTGGGTTGGATACAGTGATTAAAGGTTTCTCTATGCCTTTATTAATTATTTGCATTATAATTCTTTCAATGGCTTTGCATATGAGACTAGTCAGAGTTATGGGTCTGCAGTTCCCAGGGTCTATTGATGGCCTGCCCTTGTGCAGCAGAATGACTGTTGTAGTTTTCCATTCATATGACACAAAGCCTGTATGGAAGCTATAGTTAAGCAATGAATCCCCTCTTCCCAATAGGTAATGTTTCAGGCTATTTAGTAGGCATAGTGGGATATTATTGGGGTCCGAATGATGCAGTGTTTTGGCCATAAAGAGCACATCTAGCACCTGTCCCTAGTGATAGTTGAGGGGGGTGTAGTTTGATGGTATTTCTGGCAGGTTGGTCAGGTGAAAGAGGAGGTAAAATTGGAGTTGAATTTGTCAGCCAGGAGATATGTTATGTCTACCTACTCCATGTAGGTGGATCCATTTACAATCAGTTCTGCCCACTGCAGTATGCTACCTTTGAGGTTTCGGGCATAGTTTAAGAAAATCTTGTGTCGTTTGCTGGGGAAGCTATCTTCACCTCAAAATTGTTCTTTTTTTTTTTTTTAAGATGCTGGACGTAGCACTTCCTAATCTTGGCTATGACTGTTTTTCTTTTATGGTGCAACCTGTTTATGTTCAGATTCCACCAGGGTAGTTTCCTTTTTAAGTTAGTATTGGCCTTATTTCTGGTAGGCACAGCTGTTTCTTTGCATTTATTGGCATGATTGTTCAGGGTTTCCATGAACAATTCCATACAGTCAGCTGTGTTCTCAAGGTTTTGGAGGGACTGATATTTTGACAAGTTATCACTTAATAGTAGGATATTTACTTTAGAATAGTTCTTAAATTTTACTGGGTTAACCTGGGGTTACAGAATTGATGTTGATTACAAAGGAGACAGCTTTGTGGTCTGACCTTACCAGGTAAGACACTACATTACAGGGGTGCAGCATTTTCCCATGTTTATGAGTACCAGGCTGAATATGTTTTCACCCTTAATAGGTGTATCCAAGGTGTTTGTGTTTTTAGGCTTCAGGAATCACTGTGCCTGTAAGTTTTGGGTCATGCAAGTATCCCATTTTATAGTGAGGTAGTTGACTTTGCCCATGAATATAGTAGTGTATTGAATCATGGTAGCCTTCAATAAGTCCAAGTATGAGTCATGGATTCCTTGGGTCATAGAGGGTGATCTATAGCTTGCAACGATATGATATGAGACTTTGAATATGGAAATTTGGACATGGAGAAGCTCAAGCATATCAAACTTTGACTTGTCTTGAGGTGAGTTTGCTGTTGATGCAGATTGAGACACCTCCACCCAGGTTTATCCCTGCCTGTACAGTAGCTGGCTTGAAACTGTGGAAGGCATTGTAACCCCACACTGCCTGGGTGCTCTCCATAGCTATAAACCATGTCTCAGTAACTGCAGAGATGTAATCTTCACCCTGAGGGAGTTGACATTCTTGTTTAGACGTCTGGTATTGAGTAGTAACACCTTTAGATTCCCATGGGTTGGTTTTGCTATGACAGAAGGTTTGTCAGTTTGGCATTACCTAAACAAGGCACTTAGCGGGTGGATAATGTTTAGCCACTATTCAAAAGCCTAGTGGGGAGAGATGAAAGACTGTCCTTGGCAAAGCAATGTGGTCCTTTGACCATATCCTCCCATGCTGATAATTACTGTGTCCCCCTGGAGTGACACAAGAACTAAGCTAATTATTGAATTCAGTGTTATTTTGTTTATGTTGTGGCATCATCCTTGGAAAGTATCCGTGATCACCCAAAAACAACAATTTCTACAAAGAACGAAGAAATTAGTAATGAAACTGGCAAGCTATGAAACACATGAAGGACGCCAGTTAATAATGCAAATAGTCAACCAAACATCCCACACAAACCTGAATTCTGATCACAGGTCAAGTAGTGAATTATCAAGGCTGCATTGCCATTTCCGATGACATCTGACCACTTCCTGACCATAAGTATCTATGCCTTTTCACTGACTATAAGACACCACTGCTCCCTCTGCCAATTGCAGCAGCTTTGCAACACTGTGATGTGATAGGTGTTATAGTTTTTTGATAAAGCTTGAATTATTTTTAACACTGACGATTAAAGGGTGAGTTGGTTTACTCAGTTTTAGAGAATAATGAAACTATTAGTAGTTAGTGGTGAAGAGGGTGATAGGTGATATGTCTGTTATTATTGATTAGGCAGTGTGAATGTCATAAAGTATGCCTAGAGATGTTAATTATGCAACAATAATAGATCATTTTTATGCCTTAACTATAATCCACACAACTGAGTCAGCAACTGATATCTACTTGATTTTTTGCATACATCTGTCTCCTTCAATCACATATCTTCACAACTTTATCTTTGGCACACATACTTACTTTAATTAGGTTTCATCTGAACAAGCTATTTTCTGTTAATATGATCACTTAGACAGTTTATAGTGAATGTTTCATTTCTCATTTCACACAATACTTTTTTCCCAAAATATTCATGTCTTGTATTTATAGCCTGACATATAAGGAAGATCTTTCTCAGTCTTTGGTCCTAGAATATCAATGATGAACTATTCAAGAGTAACTTAGTTGAAACACACACTGACTAAGCAGACTAGATTACACAATGAAACTCCACTCATCACAAACACACATTTTCTCACACACACACACACACACACACACACACACACACACACACACATCAATACACGTTACACTAGCAACAACAAAGAAGTGGGATGCAAGTCCAACCAATGGCTTCAACAAAGATACTATTTATTCGACAAAGAACAGAAAATAAAACGTAAGTGCTTTCGCAGTGTGTCTCACTGCTTCCTCAGACGTATACATATTTGAAATGCAGCTTCCACTTACATACTTTTACCATCAGTCACTAATTGAAAGCAGCTGCTCCATGCATTCTCTTAAAGTTATATAATGCATGATCAAAAACAGCATGTTGGATCCCATGTATTCTGATAAAAATACATCTAATGTATTTAAAGCACTTCAGTATTCTAAAAATGTACAACACAAAACAATATATATATCCACATAAAATATATACAATGTACATAGAAAATGTATATATGTTACGACTCTAAAAACCTATAATACATATAAAAAGAGTGTATCTCACCCCCCCCCTTTTTTTACATACGTAAAACATAACAGTCCCAGAAGTGTACTGAATATGTGTTAGTGTTTTAGGGGTCTACTTTTTAATATAGGCTTAATGAGGACCTTATCATTCAGATCCTTCCCAGAGTCAGCCCTAAGCCTAACTATCCATTTGGTTTTGTTGGTTTCCATTAGATTTCTCACGTCACCTTGTCTACTGCCTATCTTAGTGTTTTCAATCATAAAAAACTTGAAGTTATGTTGTTCTGTGGTGTTCTTCACATGCTTGGCTAACACATTTGTCATGACCTGCTTGTGAATGTCATACAGGTGCTCCCTAATTCCATGCTTACATTTTCTATCAGTTTTGCCTACATGGAAGGCTTGACAGATTTGACAGGAAGCCAGATACACTATGTGCTCTGTGTCACATGTCCCATTTGCTTTGAACCAAAAGGTTCTGTTTAAATCTGGATGCTGATATTGTTTTGAAGTATCAATAAATTGGCAAAAATTGCATTTACCACATGCCTTGACCTCTCTATCTTGGTTCATGTTGTTAAATCTGGGGTAGCATAAATGCCTTTTAATGTTAGTCATATCCAATACACAAAATTAGGCCTAGTACCTACAACTGCTTCAATTTCTGGGTCCGCTGTTAAAATAGACCAATATCTCTTGAATATATCAGTGGCTATTTGTACATTGTTAGCATATTTCAAAGACATCCTATGGTTTTTATTACCCTTTCTCTTAGTCAACCCTCCTACCACTCTCTCAGAGAGATAAGGTTTCCCTTGTTCACCTCTATCATCTAACTTTTTCTATGACGTTCTTCACTTTCCTCTGCTGATATCCTCTCTGTACGAACTTGTCTTCTAGACTAGACATTTCAGTTTCGAAATCTTCAGAATCCACACACAACATAGATAACCTCATCCCTTGCCCCCTTACAATGTTATCAAACACATGTTGTGGGTGCATGCTTGTTCTATGGAGATATGCATTTCTATAGCAGTCTTTCCTGTGTACACCAGTGGTGAGTTTACCTTCCTCAGTGACACTGATTTTGATGTCAAGAAAGTCTAATAGCATGGTAGAACTCTTCATAGTGAATTTTAGAAAACTAGATGTGTTATTCAAAAAGCTAGAACATTCGGCTAATTCAACTTCATACCTTACCGTAAAAAGAAAAGATCATCCACAAATCTCCTAAAGAACTTAATGCAGCTGTTGAATCTACCTTTTAATATATGTTCATTTTCCCATATGGCCATAACAATGTTGGCGTAGCTATTGGCACAAGGTGTGCCCATAGCTACGCCATCTATTTGAAGATATATATGGTCATAAAAAATGAAGGCATTATTTTCAAGGACAAGTTCCATTAGGAGTGTTACCAACTCTTTCTGTGCCATGTTCCCTTCCCAGTGATTGTCCAAAAACCGCCTTAACATATATATGCCCTGCTGATTGGGAATCACTGTAAATAGTGATTGAATATCAAGACTTATCATAATGTAGCCTGTAAAGCTTCCATTAGTGGTACAAAATTCAAATAGAGCTACTAAAAAGTTCTTAGAATCTTTTAAGATATACTGGTTTTGGTCAACCAGAGGTCTCATGACCTTTTCCAGATATATAGATATGGGTTGGGTACACCATCCCTTGCTTGAGATGATGGGTCTCATCGGTGGATTCAAAGGATCCTTATGTACTTTAAGCATACCTTGCATGAAAGGAACCAATGCTTTGTCCACGACAAGATACCTATATAGCTCATAATCTAAAACTCTCAATGCTAAACAGTCTTGTAGTGTGTTTCTAACTCTGTTTTGTATACCTACTATATCTTCTTCTGATATTCTTTTATATGATCTGTCTTTACAAATCATATCTTCCATACTATTCTTATAGAACCTTTCATCCATCACTACAATTGGTCCACCCTTATCTGCAGGGTGTATACATATAGACTTATTATCTTGCAGTGACTTAGTTGTGGCTCTCTCTTCATGATTTAAATTACAAAATACTTTTTTATGTCTGCTAGCCCCGCCATCAGATGTTGTATTGAAAAATGTGTTATATAGGGCTTCAGTACATAGCTTTTCATATACATTTAATACAGGATGGTTCATGGGAATAAAGGTACTAGGTTCACATAGACTTCGCTCATTCTGCACATCAGGATTCGTGTCACTCAAGCCATTATCATTATACATGATTTTCAACATAGTTGTTCTCATGAAACTTTTTAAATCTTATATATAGTCTGTTACCTCAGCAGAATGTGATGGAATAAATGATAGACCTCTTTCCAGTACACAATGTTCATTCTCATTTAGTACAATTGAAGAAATATTCCAAACTAAAAGTTCCTGTTGCCTGACCACATCTTCTTTATTGTGTGTGGGCTGTTGTGCAAGTTCTGATCGTGTTTCCTCTTTCCCCTCATTCTGCTCTGTGGTCTGCCTCTCACTTGGGTCTCTCTTGTGGCAATGGGTAAAGGGCAACTGATGGAACTTGGCTTATTGAGCCCTATCAATGAAACTGGTCAGTCTATATTAATGTTCCGAGTTTCGATTATGTTTACAGCTGTCTGTGGCACTGATGCATGTGTCATTTTGCGTTTAGCCCACATTAGCTCATCCTCCTGTTGTGTAACAGTATTGGAACTAAAATTTACAACCTCCATAGGAATCTGGGACTCCTTTTGGATTTCCGTTGTAATGGGGACATTTCCCTCATGAC
Source organism: Protopterus annectens (assembly GCF_019279795.1). Lineage (NCBI taxonomy): Eukaryota > Metazoa > Chordata > Ceratodontiformes > Protopteridae > Protopterus > Protopterus annectens. The sequence goes on from NC_056728.1 coordinate 1,950,566,437, forward strand.
TTGAGGCAATATGTTGTTTGAAGTTAATTCCTTGTTGTTCTCTTGGCCTATGCACTAATCTTACAGCAGGCGCAAATGTCACTACCGGCTTCAGATTGGCTCTGCTGCCTTCTTTCGGCCACATGAACATATGGCCATTCATAAATTCTTTCTCATCTCGCTTGAGCTTATTCAGTTTATATTGCATGGCTCTTTTCTCAAAAATGGTTAGTGAATCCATCACATTCCCCAATTTGATGTCTGTCAAAGCATCTGGAAAGTCGGCATAAAGTTGAATTTGTAAATCCATAATTTTGCCCAACAGTTTGTCTTCTTCCGGTTTAAAGAACGCTATCATAAGGTTCATATACTTTAGTTCATTATTCAGTTTTTGCCACTCTGACAGCAAAATGGGGTACGCATTCCAATATGTGGGCATCTTGAGAATGCGCAAACCCCTAGGTATGACCTTCACAGACAAGCAGGCTTCAAAGTAAAAATGCTGCATTGGTAGTTTATTTAATTTGAACAAATAATCCTCTAAGCAGTTCATTTTGCTTCTCAGGGTATCTAGATTAATACCACATTCAAGTTCCACATCACTACTCACTGTTGGTCTTTCCTGTAGTAGTGGATTAACAGTTCTATTAAGAGACTCACGTAAATGTATTCTAGTAGATAAACACTCTTCTCCTTCTCCATTTTCAGTTGTTGACATGAAAGAAAAAATTTGACAGAAAGGTATGAGACAATACAGATGAACATTTCTGTCATATCTTTTCTTTCATAGGTTCAGAGGTTCATACTAGGCTATCTGCCCTAGGGCATTTATAAGCCTAGCCAGAGTATGTTTGGCTTTTGCCACCCATTTTAAATGAATTTTGCTATGCCCTTTTTCGAGGTTAGTATACTGTGCCTCTGTCTAACAGTGACACAGACGTGATACCTGGGGTAAACCTACTATCTCCCATCCACTCATCAAGATTCCTCTTGAAGAGAGTCAATGAGGGACTCTGCCTAACCTGGACTGGGATTTTATTCCAGAGTGAAGGGAGCCTCTGGGTTATGAATCTGTCCCTCCAGCATGCCCTATTTATTTCAGTGCTGACGTTCAAGTCTCTCGAGCGCATAGCTCGATGGGATTTGGATTTTCTGAGGTGCGGCATGTCCATTAATTTCGGGTTGGACATGGCTTTATACATCAGGCACAGTTCGCCTCTGAGCAGGTGGTATGCCACTGAGTAGAGCTGGAGTTTCTTTAACCGGACAGCATATGGCATCTGTTTGAGCCCTTTGATCCTCTTGGTGAGGTACTTTTGGGGTCTTTCCAGTTGCTGCAGGTGTCTGGTAAGGTACATCCCAAAAGGGGCATTGTACTCAATTATGGGCCTGATGAGGGATGAGTAAAGAGGCACGATGACCTCCCCTGATCTAGATGTGAATCCCTTCATGATTAGGTGGGCTATATAAAATGTTTTTCTAACCACTTTGGCCACGTGGTTGTCAAATGAGAGACTGCTATCAACTTGGGTCCCCAGGTCCGTAATTACTTCTTCCATACTTAATGGATTGCCACCTATGTGGTAATTTGTGGGCACTTTGTTTTTGCCAAAGGGGATGACTATACACTTTTTGGTGTTTAGCTTGAGGCCATGGCTCTGGCGCCAGTTGTCTGTTTCTATGAGGCCCTTTTGTAGGATGCTTGTGTCAGCTGGAGAGTCGATTATGGCGCCCAGTTTGCAGTCATCTGCGAACTTGGTCAGCCACAGTCTTTCTGTGTTAGCCTGTACCTCCAAGAAATATATACCGAACAAGAGAGGTCCCAGGACTGAGCCTTGTGGGATGCCACTTGTAACTGGTTTGGAGTCTGACATGGCTCCAGCAATGCTAACCATGTGGGTTCTGTCCTTGAGCCAGTTTGCAACCCATCTATTAAAATAGGGGTTTATATTTAAGCTGGTGAGCTTATCTATAATGCCCGAGTGGGGTATTGTATTGAAGGCTTTTGCAAGGTCCAGATAGGCTGTGTGAACCACCTTCCCCTCGTCAATGGCCTTGGTGACTGTTTAAAAGAAATCAACCAGGTTTAGGAGGCAGGATCTGCCCTTAGCAAAGCTGAACTGGGTAGGATCCAGTGTCTGTAGGTCCCCAATATCTTTATTTATGAGATCCATGATGATCCTTTCCATAACTTTGCAGACCAAGCTAGTCAGGCTTATGGGGCGATAGTTTCCAGGATCTGTTGAGGCACCACCTTTGTGGAGAGGGACCACTGTTGCTGTACGCCACTCTTTGGGTACATCCTGTAGTAAGGCTGAGATTGAACAGTAGTTTTATGTTTGGGTTTAGTTCTTCTTGGAGTTCATGTAGGACGCAGCCCGGGTCACCGTCTGGTCCCATTGATGCTGTGTTTTTTGCTTTGGAGAGGGCAGCTCTTACCTGAGCATCTGAGATGTCAGGGGGGCAGCACTCTGCTGGAATAGACATTTGCCCTTTTGGTGGGGAAGAGGGTGAGAAGTTTGCGCTGAACCTGTCAGCTAGGATGTTGGCAATGTCTGTGGGTTCGGTGTATTTTTTGTCATTTTGGACTAATTCTGAGCATATCTGGGAATTCCCACCCAGGTTCCTAACATAACTAAAGAAAGCCTTGTGATTATCCTTAGTGTCCTGTGCAATTTTTCTCTCGAAGCTGGCCTTAGACGATTTTATGAGTGCCCATAGTTTTTTGCTAATACTGATCAGAGATGCCTTCCCTTTTTGGGATTTTGCTCTGTCATGTAGTAGCTTCCTCCTTCTATTGTATAGTTTGTTTATGGCTGCGGTCCACCAGACAGGTCGCCTAACTTTGGAGGATTGGGTCTTGGTTTTATTTGGGATTTAATGATCCATGCATTCCTGAAGGTGTTCATAGAATGCATTTATAAAGGATTCTGCGGTCTGGGCCGTATTTTCCACAGGCCCGGGGACTTTGAAGGATTCCACCTCGGTTTTGAGGAGTGTGAAATTTGCTTTAGAGAAGTTTTTCACTGTGGTTTTCTGGGCAGGGGCTGGGGTCGGGATGTGAATATCTAGTGAGATTAGTTTATGGTCTGAACTTACCAGTGAGGGATACACTTCTGGTCTGGAGCATAGAGTCCCCATGTTGGTGATGATCAGGTCCAGTATGTTTTCCCTTCTTGTGGGAGTGGCAACAAGTTGTTCCATAGCATTTGAGTTTATAAATTCTAGGAACCTTCAGGCTAGGGTGTTGGAGCTAGAGTAATGCTCCCAGTCTATGTTAGGGTAGTTGAAGTCGCCCAATATAATGGTGTTTGGAGAGACCTTCATATTTTCCAGTGTTCTCAGGAAGGCTGAGTGGGGTTCCTGGGTTTGGGAGGGTGGTCTGTAGCAGGCTATAAACTGGAAGGCAGTTTTACCCACTGTTAGTTGCACATGGATAGTCTCTGATGCTTTGTGCTGTGCCACCAACCTGGAGGTGTGGGTATCTTTGGCAAATATTGATACTCCCCCTTGTTTTGTGGTTCGGTCCAAGTTTGGGGGCCAAAAAACATGGTATGAGGTATGACCTGGTAGTGCTGGGGTGCTCTCGGGAGCCTTGAACTAGGTTTATGTTACTGCACAGATATCGATGTTCTCCATGCTAAGGAGAGTTTTGAGTGCGTGCATCTTGAGGTTTAGACTTCTGGCGTTGAGTAGCATTACTCTTAGTTTCTTACCCTTGTGATACCTATGGAGGTGGGTTTGTCTTTTGAGCCTTGCCTAAAAAGGCACTATGGGGGTGGCAAGAGACTTTTCCAATATCAAAAAGCCCAGGGGTGACAGGTGCAAGCCGTCCCTAGCGAAGCATTGTGGCTTGTCGAGCATGTCATCCCAGGCAGACAGGCATTGGTTCCCCTTTGAATGACACCAATACTTAAGCCAATTGTTGAAATTGATCATCTTGTCTTCATATTGTGGCATCATTCTTGGTGAGGGTAAGATGCTACTCAAGGTCAGGGTCATACCGGCCTGGGCTACATGATCAGAGAGCTCCTCTATGTCTCTTTTCATGTAGTCCAAGGAGGTATGTGTCAGGTCATTCACACCAGCATGGACAATGACTGAGTCATATTTGTACTTGCCTTGGAGTGACCTGAGTGCTTGTGTTATGTGGCAGATCCTAGCGCCCGACAGGCAGCTCACCATGACCTTCTCCTTGTTCAGTCTGGTGAGTGGGACGTCAGTGTGCCTGATGATAGAGTCATCTATTACAAGTGTATCAGGTGTGTTGTTTAGCCTTAAGGGCTGTGACTATTCAGCACAGTGGCTTTGTGAGCTATGTGTTGCACGTGTTTTGTTTTGGGGTAGCGATTGCTTGGGTGTCTGCTTTGGAGGTCTCTGCTGCTTAGGCAGATTTTTATTTAGAGCCTCCGAGTATGTTTTTGTGTGTTTATGTGTTTGGTTTGCTGTTGTGGTAGGTCTATGTGAGACTGGAATTGTAGTGAGTGTGGTTTCCTTCTCCTCCTGACTGGTTACACCAGTACTGAGTTGAGAGAGCTTAGCCTCCAGTTTGGCTATATCGTTGCATCTCTCACATGTGTTGGAATTTGTTGGGAGGAGGCGAGGGTTGTCTGTGTACATGAGGCAGTTGTAACATTGCCTCAAGATTGCCAGATTCACCAGCTGGAATGGAAAGGAGATTGACAACTGACCTTTGGACATGCTAGAATATTATTGGGAATTCCTTTATAATTGAAAAAAAAAGGGCCAATGGGGAACAAAGTACTCAAGGGGAGTTTGTGAGGGTGTAGTGCTTTTAATTTTTTAGTGCTGACTTATATAATTGCTTTAGTGAGCAAGTGCCAGGCTTTAGAGTGGGAATAGGGTGTTTATTATGAGAACTAGTTCAGTTCTAAGGGAAAAAGTGAAGAGCAGACTTTGTGGAGCCGAGAATGGTTTAAACCCAATTAAGCGGTGCTGCCCAATGCTGCGCTATGCACAAAATCGCGCAAAGCATCGCTAAACCGGGTTTTATACAGGGGGACTTGAAAGAGCTAGAAATTGGCCCAAAATGGCCAATAGACTACCAGATTCTTGTGCTGGAAACACTCCTCCAGGGATAGATAGGCTGCTCCAAGCTCCCCAATAGGCTGCTCCAAGCTCCCCAACCATGTCTTTCTTTTCTCTTATGTTCAGGTCTCTTTATGTGCTCGGTAAAATGTATTCTCTATGCACAAAACAGTCTGACGTTTCGTTTACTGGTCACCTCATTTCTATTATAAGGTGCCTGTATTGCTCCCCAGTGCATGGAATACCAGCCACATTTGGAGGCACCCTGGGCTAAACTGTTCCGAGTCTCCGATTTATAGTGGGACCCAGTGCAGTTCCTCTGTAGCAGCCTACAACTGTAGTACTTTATGCAGAGTACAGTGAATATCCTTGACTCATTTGCACCCCTGGAATAAATAAAAGGTCTCATAGGTTTAATTTTTTTTTTTTTTTTAGTATATACTAAGTAAATACCAGTCTAACTAATTTGAAGGAGGGGAAAAAGGGAAAGAAGAAGAAAAAAAAAAAAAACAAGAATGAAGGAAAGAAAGATGGGGGGGGGGAGAACCGAAAGGGTAAAAAAAAGAAAAGAGTAGGAATAAGGAAAAGAGAGAAAGGAAGAGAAAGGGAAGGGAAAGAAAAAGAAGGAAAGAAGGAGAGGAAAGAAAGAAAGAAGAAAAAGACAGACACACATATATAATTACAGCAATATATAGTTAAAATTAAAGCTTAAACAGAACTGTTTTATATGCATTAGGGACCAACAATGAGCTTAAACAATACATGACTACTTGAATTCACAATATACACCTAAAAGTATTTAATGGAATATGTATATAGTCGAGATTTTGTTCCTGATTCAAGAATAATCACGCATGAATATGTATTATAATGATTATTATCTACTTTATTTGACTTTTATATAAAAAGTATTAAAACTCACTAAGTATGAAAAACAAATGAGTGTTCATTAACAGATAGATAGTATTGATTGATGACTGTGTTATAACAATGTTAAAGTATCAGATGATGCATTTACAGTGATACATTCTCATACAAAGATATTACATATTTGAAAAAAAGATGAACATAAACTGAAGCATAACAACAATGTTCCACATGTAATCAGAATTAATTGAAGACTTAAAAGATTAACATGTTTAACTAAAGGTTGATTTACTGTTATAAATTTAAAAGATCTCCAGTGAATTAAATATGGAGCACAAAGAAATTTGTCTGTTAAAACATGAGGGATAATTTGATAGATTTTTTTTTGTCCATCAGATTAGGAATGTATATCATTCCAAGTAGGGTAGTTGGAATGTTAAAATTATGGAACACATTGTTAAAAATAATTCTTCTTATATTATATTTTTTCTTCTATTATGGCCTGAACCGAATTCCAATCTAAATGTGTCAAAAGAGAAATCCAATCTAGTCAAGATACATAAAAATGGAAAAACATTTATCAACTAAAAAGTTATGAAAGAAGTCTGGGTATTATTATATGTACTAGTAAAATTGAAACTCAGCAAAACATATGGACTTAACATTACTCTCCTTAAACACTAATGGTCTAAATAATCCAAAGAAAAGATCAAACTTATTAAAATATTTAAAATTAAATAAACCACAAGTAGTCTTCCTTCAAAAGACTCACTTCAAAATGAATGAAAACAGCCATGGAATCCAAATGAGTATTTAATGTTAGCTCACTCATCATATAAAACAAAAAATAGAGGAGTAATGATTTTATGGAGAAAAAATATTATTAATCGTCAAGTCCTATATAGTTATGAAGATGAAGAAGGACTTTTAACACTTGTTATAATAAAATTCAACAACAGAATTTGGACACTAGTAAATTTATTTTGGTTTCCAGAAAAAAGAACAGGTACAGTTAAAAAACATTTAGATCTCATTAGTAAAACATATAAAGGTAATTTGATAATAGGAGGTGATTTTAACTGCATTCTAGATAATTCTGAGACTACTAACAAGAGAAATATATGCCTAACTCCTCTAGCAAAACTACTAAAAAAATGGAATGAAAACCATAATATAACAGACATTTAAATTCAAAGAAAACAACTCATTATTATTTTCTCATCAAGACCATAGATTTGATACTCAAACAAGAATATATAAAGTTTATGTTTCCCAATACTTAAACACAAAAATAAACACATTTTCAATAGTTCCATGTCCACTATCAGATCATATAGCACTTCTCCTTAAAATTCAAGTAGATTTTAAGAAGTTAATACAAATGACAAGAATACCAGCATGCACCAAAAAATTGAAAGAATTTAAACCTTTGTTACTTACAGAGCTACAATTTTTTTAGATACTAATTATTCTGATGAGCTCGATATAGTAATGATACAGGACACTTTAAAAGCATATATATATATGTGTGTGTGTGTGTGTGTGTGTGTGTGTGTGTGTGTGTGTGTGTGTGTGTGGTAAAAGTCTTACATGGTTCAAAAAAATGTTAAAATAATGGGAATCAGAATTACTCAACATACAAAACCAACTCTCAAAAATTATAATGATTCAACAAATGTACTCACTAATAAAAAGAAAATTGATGAATTAAATGAAAAATATAATGAAGTTTTAACACATAAAACTAATTTGGCGTTAGAAAAATTAAAACTAAATTCATATTCTGTAGCATCTAAACATATGCACAATCTAGTAATGAGAGCCAAACTGCAATCTAGAGCAAATAATATTACTAATATCATACATGAAGGGAAAAAGAAGAAAAAAGTATCAGATAAAAGTGATATACTAGATGCCTTCAAACATCATTATACTGAACAATATAGAATTAATGGAAATCAAACAAATAAATTAAATTTAGAATCGAAATTTAATATAAATAAAAAAATACCAGAGAAGTTAAAATTAGAACTCCAAAAACAAATTTCTCATAAAGAAGTTATAGGGAAAATTAAAGAAAGTAAAAAATAATAAAGCTTCAGGAATTGATGGTATGATAACTGAAATATATAAAATCTTCCCATCAACTATAACCTCAATCTTTCATAAGGGTCTACTTTAATTAACCAAAAGCTGATTCCAGCGAATGCAAATCCATCGACATATATACATCGAACCACGAATTAAGCAAACTCACAAAACTGCGAAACTCAAAATACCAATTTGTCATACTCGGCCAACCCCACCGCCCGAAACACACTACCCACCCAAACAAAATAAATAAACCACACACATACACTAACTAAACCTCTACCTCAAACCCTACACTAAACGTTAAATACATTACCCATATTACATTACCTATCTATGCACTTACCTTAACCTGCACCCTAATGTCCGTAACTATCGCACACTTACCTTACAGATCTGTAGCTCAGATGGGCCAACCAAAACACTTCCACATTTTGAATTTTGCAGTAACGTTGCAGTTTTGTGAGTTTGCTTATGTTGCGGTTTGATGCATTTGTGTCGATGGATTTGCATTCGCTGGAGTAAGCTTTTGGTTAATTAAAGTAGACCCCTTTCATAAAGCCTCACTTGAAGTACAAACACAAAATATAATACCACCATCTTGGAGATATTCATTTATCACTCCTATAATAAAAGAAAACAAAGATCCAACACATTGGAGCTCTTATAGACCAATATTACTACTTAACAGTGATTAAATAATCTGTATGGCTATACTAGTCAATAGAATCAAAAAATCTATGATAAATATTATAAATGAAGATCAAACAGGTTTCATATACACTAGACGTACCTATGATAACATACAAAGAATATTAACTCTCACTGATATCCTAAATAGAGAAAAACAAGAAGCCTTACTAATTGCTTTAGATATAAAGAAAGCCTTTGATTCTTTAAAATTGAACTATTTATTTAAAACACTATAACTCTATGATTTTCCTCAGTCTTTTATTTCAATGTAAATAATATATACAAAAATAATCTAGCATATGTGAAACTAGGTCCTTTCACTTCTGAATCAATAGCACTAACTGAAGGTACAAAACAAGTCTGCCCCATGTCTCCTATATTATTCACACTAGCTATTGAATTATTTGCCTCCTCAATACACAGCAATCCCGAAATAAAAGGTATAAATATATATTGCCAATACAATTCCAAAATCATGTTGAAAAATGTTATTCAATTTCAGGATTACATTTTAACAAAACAAAATCAAATTTCATGATACTGAATAAAAAAGTGATCTTCTGGTAGATGATAATCAAAAAAAATGGTAAACAAGTTTCTACCTTAAACTATTTTGGTATAATCAAAGGTACAAACATAGAATAAATCTTAACTATAAATGATATAGTATAAATACAATAAAGACTAATGTAGTAAAGTGGAAGAGAATATATTTAACCTTTGAAGACAGATTACAACTATTAAAGATTATATTACTTCCAAAATATTTATATATAGCACAAGCCATCCCCATGATACCAGATAAGCATTTTTAAAAGAAATAAATACATTATAATTAAAATTTCTTTAGTACCCAAACCAAAAACAGAATAGCCCTCACACATCACATCAGACCTTGGGAACAAGGATGGATTAACTTTCCAGATGTAGAAACTTATATTAAAGCCTCCATTTTTAGAATCATTATAAACTGGATAGATCCAAATTATTCTTCCAATTGGAAAACATTACACACTATTATCTATTAAAATGAAGATATAATTTTAAAGAACCTAATGTTAGATGGCCACATTAATAAACAGTGGCATATATTTTGTGCCAGTTTCCAGTATAATCTAACAAAACCTAATAAATTAAAAATTGTAAATGACCTATTTAATTCATTTAGAAGATGTGTAACTTATAATACAGACATAAAGCTATGGATGGATTTCTTATATCCTTTTAGTGCTACAAAAAGCTTTCATAATAAGATACATAGGATGTTTTTTACTACACGGGAAGCAAACAACTTTATTTGTTGGCAACAATATATTAGCAATCAAAAAGTTATAGATAGCCAGCATATAATAAAAACATATGACATCTCTTCATCAGATTGTCTCATACTTCAAAGTACAATATTATATTCGCAAGATCTGTGCAGAATGATCAATAATTCTTCCTTCAAAGATAGACCTAAGTTTATAAAACATCTATTTGAAATAATATATAATAACCAAAATTGGGAAAACATAACATCAAAATTATACAAAATTTTAATAAATCACAGAGTTAATACCAATTAGAAATTTTGGAACTATATTACTAAAGGACACTCAATATATTTATTCATGGAAAATAAATATAAAATATAAAATTCTATTAAATTAACATCCAACATGCAATTCTGGAGAATTTACACGTGGAAATCTCTACATAGATCTTTCTATACATCCAATAAACTAGCTAAATTTAATTATTTTAAGAATGGCATATGTTGGAGATTTTTACAAACATGCAAAGCAGATTGGATGCGTATTTTTCATGATTGTACCAAAGTTAAAAAATTTTTGGAAGATATTAGTAACTTTCTACAAGCCATATTTTCATATACATTTGTGGTATCTAAGACTTTAATCCTGTTGAATGTCAATGAGCATTTAGAATTGAATAACAACAATTTCTACTTACTTTGGAATATACTGGTGAATGCTAGAAAATGTATTTCTAGAAAATGGACATCTAATTCTGAACAATCTTTTGAAGAATTCTTAACACTACTGAAGGAAACTGCGCTGATGGAAACTAAAGTTAAAGAACTAAGGATTACACCCAAACTATGGAACAACAATCCATGGAAGAAAATATTATCCCTTACTGAGACATTAAATTTGAGCTCAGACTCTTTGATGTGATCCCAGGGGTAAATGTCCTATCTCCCTTCCAGTTGTCAAGGTTCCTTTTGAAGAGGGCCAAGGAGGTGCTCTGCTTGACATGTATGGACAGTCTATTCCAGAGTATGGGGTGTCTCTGGGTCAGGAGCATGTTTTTTTCATTGTGATGACAAGGTTTAGGTCCCTAGAATGTGTGACTCTGATGGATTGGGATTTCTTTAAGTGTAGCATGTCCAACAGCTCTGGGTTTGACATGGCCTTGTATGTTAAGCAGAGATTGCTTCTGAGTAGACGATATGTGACAGAGTATAGTTGGAGTTTTTTGAGTCGGTCAGCATAGGGCATCTGCTTTAGGTCTGTGATTCTTTTAGTGAGGAATTTCTGCGGCCTTTCCAGTTGTTGCAGATGTCTTGTGAGGTACATACCAAATGGAGCATTGTACTCTATGATGGGTCTAATGAGGGATGATTACAGTGGGACAATAAAAGCCCTTAGTGATGAGGTGTGCCACATAGAAGGATTTCCTGACTGTTGTGGTAATGTGGTTATTGAAGGTGAGACTACTGTCCACCTGTGTTCCTAAGTCTCTATCACACTTTTGGTGTTTAGTGTACTGCCACCTTTGTGGTAATTCATGGGTACATGTTTTTTACCAAAGGGGATAACTATACACTTCTTGGCATTGAGCTTAAGCTCATGTTTCTGGCACTATGAACCAAGCATCTGTTTCTGTAAGGCCCTTTTGTAGAATATTCACATAATTTGGGGGTTCAGTAATGGCTCCCAGTTTGCAGTCATCTGTGAACTTTGTTAGCCAGAGTCCCTTAGTGTTGGCCTGTACTTCAGAGCAGTAGATGCCAAACAAGAGAGGTCCCAGGACTGAATCCTGAGGTACTCCACTTGTCGCTTGTCTGGAACTAGATTTGGAGTCGGCTACTTTTACAGCGTGGGTTCTGTCAGTAAGCCAGTTGGCAACCTATCGAGTGACATAGAGATTTATGCCCGGCTTAGTAAGTTTATATATGATTCCAGAGTGGAGGATGGTGTCGAAGGACTTGGTGAGGTCCAGATAGGCTGTGTGGACCGCCTTACCCTCGTCCACGGCTCTGGAGACTGATTTGAAGAAGTCAATTAGGTTCAGGGGACACGATCGGCCCTTCACAAAACCAAACTGGGTGAGGTCCAGTGTTTGAAGGTTGCTAATGTCTTTGTTTACAAGTTCCATGATAATATGTTCAATGGCCTTGCAGATCAGGCTCATCAGACTGATGGGACAGTAGTTTCCAGGATTCAAGGTGGATCCCCTTTGTGGAGTGGGATAACTGTAGCTGTGCGCCACTCAGTGGGCACAAAGCCTGAGGTGAGGCTATGATTAAAAATGATACTTAGGTGAGGTGCCAGTTCATTTTGTAGTTCATGTAGTACACAGCCCGGGATGTCGTCTCGTCCCATGGATGCTATATTCTTAGCTTTAGAGAGTGCAGTTTTTACCTGTGTGGCTGTAATTACCGGAATTTGGCAATCTTTCGGTATTGAGATGGACCCTTTAGAGGGTGAGAGAGGAGTGAAGTTGGCCCTGAATCGATCTGCCAGGATATTGGCAATGTCCTTGGGATCAGTATATTTAATGCCATTCTGATCTGCTCTGAGCATTGCCATTTAGATTCTTGACATAGCTATAGAATGCCTTCTGGTTGTCTTTGAAATCTTTGGCAATTTTATTTCTGTAACTAGCTCTGGAGGATTTTATAAGGGATCTCAGCTTCTTACTGAGGCTGGTAAGGGAGTTTTTTGCATCCTGGGATTTTTCTATTTTCTGCAACAATTTCTTCCTTCTGTTGTATAGTTTGTTTATGACAGGGGACCACGAGATTGTCTTCCTTTTTTTGGAGGAGAGCGTCTTGGTTCTATTTGGGATGGCACGATTCATGCACGAGTGGATGTGTTCGTACAGTGCTTTAGTGTAGGATTTGGCAGTCTACCTTTCAGTCCCCGTCTGCATGGGTGTCATGAAGTTTTTCACTTCTGACTGGAGTAGCATGAAGTTGGCCTTGGAGAAGTTTTTTACAGATGTTTCCTTACTGGGGGATGGAGGTGGAATGTGGATGTCAAAGGTGATTAGCTTATGGTCAGACCTAACCAACGAGGAGGTGGCCGCTGGTATGGAGCATCAATTTCCCATGTTGGTAATGACCAGGTCCAAGATATTGGAGCCCCTGGTGGGACTATGGATTAGTTGATCCAGGGCATTGAAATTTATGAATTCCAAGAACTGTTGGGCAAAGGTTTTGGTACATGAGTAGTTTTCCCAGTTAATGGCAAGTTAGTCGAAATCACCCAGTATTAGGATGTTTAGTTGTATCTTAATATTTTCCAGTATGTTTAGAAAGGTGTAGTTAGAATCTTGGGGCATTGTGGGGGATCTGTAGCAAGCTACAATTTGGATTGCAGTCTTACCTAGTGTTAGCTGCATCTGGGGAATTTTGGATGCATTGTGTTGGGCAACTAGCCTGGAGATGTGAATATCCTTGGTGAATATGGACACTCCTCCATCTTTAGTGTTTCGGTCCTGGTTTGGTGGCCAAAAAGTGTGTTAAGAGTTGTAGCCTGGTACTGCAGGAGTGCTCTCTGGAGCATTAAACCAGGTCTCAGTTATTGCACAGATATTGATGTTCTCCATTTTTAGGAGTGCCACGAGAGAGTGCATTTTGAAGTTTAGACTTCTGCCATTCAGTAGCATTAGCTTCAGATTTTGCATACTTGTACCTGTTACTGTGGTGGTTTTGTCCTTTGAGCCTTGCCTAAAAAAGACATATATTTGATTGGATTGGTTATTTCTACAATTAATCTTCAAGCCAATTGTAAATATTGTACATAGTTACTAATCTTGTTTTAATCATTGACAACATATTAATAAGTTATATGATAAATCTTTTTGAAAAATCACTAAAAACTATTTGAGTAAAAAAAATGAAAGTTGGATGATCAGCTTTCACTGTTGTATGTTATGAATGTGAGCATGTAACTTTTTTTTGTTAGGGTTAGAGTAATGGCTAGGGGAAAGCTTTACCTGTGTGTGTGTGTGTGTGTGTGTGTGTGTGTGTGTGTGTGTGTGTGTGTGTGTGTGTGTGTGTGTGTGTGTGGGTGTGTGTGGGTGTGTGTGGGTGTGTGTGTGTGGGTGTGTGTGGGTGTGTGTGTGTGTGTGTGTGTGTGTGTGTGTGTTTACCTGTCTCACTTAGAGATACTGCAAGGGAAAGGTTTTACT
>NC_056728.1:1950585536-1950650536 GCF_019279795.1 Protopterus annectens
TGTGTGTGTGTGTGTGTGTGTGTGTGTGTGTGTGTGTGTGTGTGTGTGTGTGTGTGTGTGAATCAAATCTCAAAGTGTGTGTGTGTGTGTGTGTGTGTGTGTGTGTGTGTGTGTGTGTGTGTGTGTGTGTGTGTGTGTGTGTGTGAGCTACTTGGGCAGGGACACGAAGCACTAGTTGGACAGAGATGGTGCTGGAGGTCTTAGCTTGGCCACTCGGCTGAGATCTTAACCCTATAGTTGTGCCAATGGGGAGTCTTATTGGGGATCTGGAGAAAGTGGGAGAAACAAGCCACAGACTGACTGTGATCTCTGTGTGCTCTTAAGGGAAATTGCACTTTACTGTGTGTATACTTGTCATCCTCCCAGTGTTTACATCCCTCACTGTTGCCAGTGGTGAGAATTGAGGCTCCTTGATTACTGGGCCAGTGCTGGGGTGTCCTATATTAATTGGTAGGCAGTGGTGGGATATCCATGTCACTTATTAATTGGTGGCAGTGTTGGGATAGCCAGATCACATATTAATTGGCTTGTAGTGGTGTGGATATTGAATTCCTGTAGCTTGTGTACAGTGGTCATGTCACTGAAGGTGTTTGTATTCTCAATCAGCCGCACAGTGAACATTCAGAGTTTATACCACAATTGTTTTATTATATTTGTTAGCTTAGTTAGTCAGGGAGAGCAGGCAAGCATGTCAGCAGAGAATGGCAAGCTGACAAAGAGCCAGTTGGCTGAGATGCGCAAGGCTAAAGGAGTGGTGCATGCCAACCTGTCTAAGGCAGAAATGATTAAAGTTTTGGGCACAGCTGCATCACAGATCAGTGATCAGGAGGACAACCAGGCAGGCCTTGGAAATGTGCAACTCTCAGAAAATAGACAACTCAGCCTTTCCACAGAGGAATAAAAAATCTGTCTGGAGTTAAAAAGACTTGAGCTGGAGGCCAAATGTTTGGAAACAGAAGCAGCAGAGAGCCTGAGATGTCTAGAGGGTGAGGAAAATGAGAAACTGAGACATCTTGTGGCTAAGAAAATGAGAAACTGTGATGTCTAGAGGTGAGAAAAATGACAAACTGCAAAGTCTAGGGGCAGAGGAGAAGGAGAGGCAGAGGCAATATGAAAAGAAGATGCTTACTCTTCGCCAGAGTCATGGAGGTAATGGGGAAGGGAGTAACTGAACCTCAGAAGCAACAAAGGTCAGTAAATTTCTTCCACAATTTACAGAGGGGGATAATTTTGATAGTTTCATTCATATGTTTGAAAGGGTATGTAAACAGTATAATGTTGATCAAGGGCTCTGGGTATGGTTCCTGACTCCCTTAATCCATGATAAAGCTGTAACTGCTTTTTCTAAATTGTCTGATACTGATTGCTTAAATTACAATACAGTGAAAATGTGTATTTTAGAATGCTTTAAGTTAACACCTGAAGCTTATAGGAAAAAAGTTTTGTGAGCATAGACGCAAGGCGGATGAAAGTGTGTGTGAATATGTTGCTGAGCTAAGCACTTATTTTCATAGGTGGGTGAGTGGATGTCAGGTCACCACTTTTGAAGGGCTGGCAGACCTTTTGGTGAGGGAACAAGCCCTTAGCACTTTGCCTGAAGACATGACAATTTGGTTAGCTGCTAGACAATGCACTACTGCAGATGAGATGGGGAAGAAGTGAGACCTATACCTAGCAAGCAGGCCATCACTGCACAGGAAAGGGACACAGTGCTGCTCATGGGTCTTAGGGAACCCTTGGTGGGCAACCTAGACTGCCCCAACAGAGTCCACCTGTAGCAGTGAAAGCCACTAGCTCAGGTCCACATCCAGGACCAAGGGTTAAATGTTTTAAATGCAATCAGTGGGGCCATGTAGCATATAGATGTCCATGGAGGGAAAGGCAGGGAACAAAAGGTGGGAGAGCCAGTAAGTGGGAATGACAGAATGCCATAAATAAGTTTTCTCAAGACAACAAGGGTACCAAACTAACACAAGAGGATATAGCCTATCTTAGTGGATGGGAAAGAGGCCACTGCTAAGAGAGACAGACTCTGACCTAACCATTGTAAAGCCTGCAATGGTTACAGAGGAGCACTTCTTTCTTGGGTAGTCTACTCCATTCAGAGCTTTAGGAGGGACCCCATTCTAAATACCTTTGCCTAGGGTTCACTTTGACTGGAAGGGTGGAAAAGGAATCCAGCAAGTAGGTGTGTTTGAGGATATCCATGCAGATGTCCAGATATAGAATGATTCTGATAATGCAGTACCATGTGTGCTTGCAGTTATACACAGTCAGGTTTGGATACAAGCATGTAGATCTGGTAGCCTGGGGTAGGTGGGACCCAGACAGACTGCACACTTGAATCCTGGATTGGTGAGGTGGCTACTTTAGGGAAGGATCTACCCTGTAGCAGTGAGACTGAAGGTGATCCACAGCTGCTTGTGGGTACTGATGTTTCCTTGGACAGAGTGACTGGAAGGGCAGAAGTGAGTAGTAGTACCCAGGCTGATAGTGAGGCACCATTGTCAGAGAGTACCAGACTTCCTGTGGAAGGGGAGCTGGAAAGGGTTACTAAGAGAGAGTTGAGACAGGCTCAGCTCTCAGACTCTACATTACGAAGCCTGAGGGAGGTAGCTAGTGAGGCACTTGATACTAAAGGGAAGGGGGAATCTGTATACTGGAACAAAGGGTTACTGTATAGAGAGTGGATCCCTGAGGAATGGCTAGAGGGTGAGAGAATACAGCAGTTGATAGTGCCCAGACCCTACCATCTGGCACTTCTAGACATAGCCCAGGATACTCCTTTTGCAGGTCATATGGACATAAAACATACAAAGAGAAGTATTATGTAGAACATTTATTAGCCTGGGATTTCCAGAGATGTAACAGGGTACTGCAGGATCTGTGAGCAGTGCCATACATTAGGCAAGGCAGAAGACAAGGTGAAAGCTCCTTTGATGCCTTTGCCTGTGATTGACGAGCTATTTCAGAGGGTAGCTATGGATGTTGTGGGGTCTCTAAGTACCCCAAGTTCCACAGGAAAAAAGTATATCCTAATGGTAGTAGATTATGCTACCAGATACCCTGAAATGGTGGTTCTGTTCTCCATTGAGGCAGAAAAGGTGACAAATGCTTTGTTATAAATTTTCAGCAGTGTAGGTTTCTCAAAAGAAATACTGACTGACAGAGGTGTCAGTTTCATGTCAGACCTGCCTGCTGGCATGTCTGTGTAACCACTGTGGGGTGAAACACCTAATGACCACCTCCTACCATACCCAGACTAATGGTCTTGTTGAGAGGTAAAACTGTACACTGAAGATGATGCTACAGGCATTTGCAGATCAGTTCAAGAGGGAGTGGGAAAATATTTGCCCCATCTGTTGTTTGCTTACAGAGAGGTTCTCCAGGAATCCACAGGTTTTTCACCCTTGGAGTTACTATGTGGGCATAGGGTGAGGGGAACTCTAGATTTGATTCAAGATGAGTGGGGGGTAAGTGTGAATCTCACAAAGAGTCTGTTGTGGCACATGTTCTAAACCGCAGGACAAGGCTCAGGATACTCATGGGCTTGGCACAGGTAAACCTGGCAGAACCCCAACAGCAGAAAAAGGTCTGGCATGACAGGAATGCTCGAGCTAGAGAGTATGCTGTGAGGCAGGAGGTAATGGTTCTCATGCCTATCAGACACAACAAGCTGCAGGCAGCCTGGGAGGGACCTTACAAGGTAGTAAGGAAGGTCAGTCATGTTAACTACATGGTAGAACTGCTATGCAGGAGGCAGGGGCACTAATTGTACCATCTTAGCATAGTGAAACCTTATCATGATAGGGAGGACCTTGTGCTGAGTATTTGCAGTGGATGGCAGGAGGAGTCTGAGGGGGAACCTGGTGACTGATCTCCTCATTGATGCTCATACTGACACCTCAGTGGAAGGGGTGGCAATGTCCCAGCAGCTATCCCCTACCCAGGTTTGAAAAATCTGAACAGTGTTACATGAGTTTGGGGGCATGTTTACTGGGAAACCAGGGTGCATCTACCTGGTGGAGCACCATGTGGATACAGGACCCCAAAGGCCTATTAAGTAGGCCCCTTATAGTGCTCCTGAGAGAGTCAAACAGACTCTGAGGGAGGAGATAAAGGAAATATTGGAACTAGGTGTTATTCATGAGTCCAACATTCTCTGGGCCTTCCCAGTGGTGCTGTTACCAAAGAAGGATGGCAGCACCAGGTTTTGTGTGGACTACAGGAAATTAATAGTGACAAAGAGTCAGATGCTTACCCCATGCCTAGGAGAGATGAAGCCCTAGAGCAGGTGGGTGGGGCTAAGTATCTTACCACCATTGATCTAACAAGAGTTACTCACAGGTGCCCTTGACTACCAGTGCTAGAGAGAGGTTAGCCTTTGTGACTCCATTTGGTTTGTATGAGTTCACAAAGATGCCCTTTGGGATGAAAAATGCCGAACAACTTTCCAGGGACTAGTAGAGTGTATCCTAGCAGGAGCAGGAGATGTTGCCCTTGCTTACTTAGATGATATTGCCATCTACATTCATTTCTGGCAAGAGCACTTTCAGCATGTCAGGGAGGTGCTGGGTAGACTACAGAGAGCAGGGTTGACCATTAAACCCAGCAAATGTCAGGTGGGTATGGCAGAGGTATCCTACCAGGGACACAGAGTGGGGAATGGTAAGATCAGGCCAGAAACTGCCAAAGTGGAAGCCATTCAGGCATGGCCTGCCCCTGTTACCAGAAAGCAGGTGAGGGGATTATTAGGGACAGCAGGGTACTACAGAAAGTTTGTTCCTAATTATAGTACCAGAGGTGCTCCTCTCACAGGCCTGACAAGGAAAAACAAGCCAGATAAGGTAGTGTGGTCCCCAGTATATGATCAGGCATTCCAGAAGTTTAATGGAGCTTTGGGAGGAGCCCCTGTGGTAGCCAGTCCAGATTATAGCAAAGAATTTGTTGTGCAGGTGGATGCCTCAAACCATGGGGTGGAAATGTACTTAGCCAGGTTTCCTCAGTGGGAGAAGAGCATCCAGTGGTATATCTCAGTCGCAGGCTCCAACACAGGGATGAATGACATGCAACAGTAGAAAAGGAATGCCTAGCCATAGTGTGGGCACTGCAAAAACTTCAGCCTTATCTGTGTGGAAGGAAATTCTAGTTACAGACCACATTCCCTTAACATCAAAAAGGGAAAAAATCGCTGTTCCGGTACAAAAACAAAAAAAACATACACTTTAAATGTATACTAATGTGGGGGGCTTTGCCCCCACACCCCCAATGCGGGGGGCTGTGCCAACTATACCAACTCTGAGATTGCACCACACTGGAGGAAATAGCAAAGCCATGCAAACGGCCCACCAATTTTTTTCCCCTGGGCAAAAAATCGGTGTTCCGCAGCTTTGCTATTTTCACATTTCAGACATATGGGTGAGGTATTACAACGTTCAAACACCTATGCATTTGACATTGTAATATAGACCCGAAGATAAAAAGGTTAATTTGCAAAACTTTAAGAAAATAAGTTGAAATTAAACTGCTTTCCAATTGTGCTATAAAAGTTCTCTCAGTTTCAGTGTAACAGACACAATGTCTAGAGCTACAAATTTTTGCATTGTGTTGAAAAAGAAGTAATTACTAGGCTTAAACTGTAAAAGTGTTTTATCGTTTTATGATTTTCAAGATTTGCAAACATCTGAGAGATGTGTATTTTTCACACAGAGATGTTAAATTCTGTTTTAGCCTGGGAACTAAAGTCAAGTGACAAAAAGTGATGTCATCCATGCTAACACAGCAGTAAAAGTTAATATTAATTTAAGAACTCTTTCAGAGAGAGAGAGAGAGAGAGAGAGACTGTGCATTTTGTATTTTGTCTTGGACCTAGCAAGAACATCCATTCATAGTCATCTTCAGCACTCACCTTGCTGTAAGTAAGATTTAGGGCATAGTATCTCTTTTAGATATAGATAGGAATATAGTAAAGATTAGTTTAAATATTTTCTGTATTTATTTGAGACTGTCCTGCAATGTTGTTTTAAAATATTTCATGTGATTTTGAACTCTGAAGCTCCTGTATTGATTTACTGAGTATTTTCTTGTTCTTTAATTATTTTAAAATATATTTAAACCTATCTTTGTGGCTGATATTTGTGAAGCATATTTAAACTCTTAGAGTACTTGCATATGTATTTGGTGACACTGTACTAGCCACTCATAAATTGCTATGCATGTTTTGGTCAGACTACCATTTGGATTAAAAGTAACATTACACAGTTGGATTGGACACCCTTTGCTAAGGGCCTTATAGTAGCTGACAAGGGTGGCTGGTGACAGCTGGAACTGCCTTATAGTCTGGGCAGAAGGGGCATAGCTAGTAAACTTGTGTCAGCCATTCCCATGTGTGTGTGTGTGTGTGTGTGTGTGTGTGTGTGTGTGTGTGTGTGTGTGTGTGTGTGTGTGTGTGTGTATGTATGTGTGTGTATATCAATCAAATCTTAAGTGTGTGTGTTTCAGCCACTTGGGAGGGACACAAAGCACTGTTTGGACAGAGAGGGTGCTGGGAGGTCTTTGCTTGGCTACCTGGCTGTGATCTCAACCCTAGAGCTGTGCTAGTGGGGAGTCTTATTGGGGATCTGGAGAAAGAGAGAGAAACCAGCCCCCATCTGACTGTGGCCTCTCTATGCTCTTAAGGGAAATTGCACTTTACTGTGTGTATACTTGTCATCCTCCCAGTGTGTATGTCCCCCACTGTTGCCAATGGTGAGGATTGAGGCTCCTTGATTACTGGGCCAGTGCTGGGTGTCACATATTAAATGGTAAGCAGTGGTGAGTTATCCACATCACAGTCCTTATTAATGAAATTTGAGATATTTTTCATGTGTAGTTTTACGAATAACTCTAATGAGGCTAATGAGTATATAGTCACCAGGGTTTGTAATTAGGCCACCCTTGTGTATAGTATTGTAATGGCTGTTTTGCAATCTTTAAGAATGTAGCCAGTGGAGAGTCTTAGATTAAAGATGTTATATAGTTTAAGTAGAGGTACAGACAAGCCCTATTTTATACAGATAATTGGGAACCTGATATGTTATCATGGACAATGGATGAGGTATTCTTAGTTTTTCAAATGGCTGAAAGAACTTACTCTATTGTAATTATAGGTGGTTGCTGGAGCTGTAGAATCTGTGAGATAGTTATAAATGTGACTGGGCTAAAATTTCTACTTGCTTGTGTAGCCTCAGGCCAAACTGGAAAATTGTCCACTACAGAGTTCTACTCATGTTAACAAAATAAAATATAAGAAAAAGAAAATGAGTAAAGAAAAATGTATCAACTAGGATATTTGCTATTTCCCTTGGGTTGGAAATGACTGTAATATTGTGTCTCACTCTGAATTTGCTGGATGACAGTTCTTTACTTGTTGATGTAGCTAAAGAAAGATTTATAGCTATATTTTGTTTGAGGGGTATTTTAATTTCATCTGCAGTTTTAAGCTTCCTAATATTACCCTGTACCTTTGCTAGGTTACTTAAGAATCCAGTTATGCTGTGGAAAATGGAGTTTCTTATTAGCATTAAAGGAGATCTCCAGCCAGATGTCAAGTTTTTCTTTCCAAACAATGATTCATTTCCCTGCAATCCAGCACTGCATGTCACATACAGAAAATGGCATAATGTAATAATTAATCTGTTTGATTTCTGAACTTATCTCTGCTTGTTTTTTATTCTGTAATTTGTCTTCTCATCTGTTACATCACAAAGGCTACTAAGAGTGGCAGAGTAATCAGTTTAGGTCACTTACTCCATTTTCAGATCCATTAATAAAATAATGACAATGAAATGTTGGCATTCAAATGTAACTTATCAGTCACAGATAGTGTAGCCTGGAGACGGAACAAACGCAAGGTTTCTAAGCTTAGTTATCAGATGTAAATGAACAAGAAAACGCACCCATGCTTAGTTTATATTTTTCGTAACACAAATTAGTCTTTCCCTTTAAGCAAACTTTGAGTAATACAAAAAAAGAAGTATTTTATTTTTGCCTCTTTTTATTTTCTATCAGTATTTGATTTTAGCATTTTTTCTGCACTGTATTTTCTTTAAAAGTGCATGCTTCTTCTAGTTTTTTGTTACATTTTTGCATTGCATACAGTGTTTTGTTGAGACAAATCAATGAGGTGGGGAAGGAAGATTAACATAAAAGACTATTAATTCTAGATACACTGTAAACATAACACAAACCATTTCATTTCAAGTAGCACCTAGTAATCAGAGAGGTCAGATTTCTCACATGTGAGCACTAAACTACAGTTGTTACCTTAAAAAGCACAATTAACTTGACTACATTTTCAAGCCTGTCATTCAAACATTCCTTAAATTGCTGTATCATAGATGGCCATTAATGAAAATCAAAGGAAACAAAGTAATTAAAAACTCAGATTGATGCTGACAGCCAAAAGTAGGCAGTCATAGTACTGTTGTAAGTTTGAGAGAGAGAAAGCCATAGTACATGATCCTCTGATCATAGAGATGTGTCTGTGTCCATCTAAAATGACATCAGGCAAGTGAAGGCACTGACTATAAAAACACAATCATGCTACCCATGATAGCCCCCTTTCAGGGCATTTTGGGATATAACAAATTAGAAAATAATAACTACTTACTTTGATACAGAGACATTAGTAATGGAGAACAGTTCAACATATGCTGAAAAACATGCTTTTTTCCAGTTTTGGGGTACAGATCTCCTTTAAGTAATGTCTTTCTGTTGCTATATAAATTTATTTATATGTGTATTCTATTGTTAGTTTTTTTTTTCATTTCTGTGTACATCTGGAGCAAATAAGGACTTTGTACAACCATTTAAGTGAGAGTACAGGTCAGAAGCTTCAGTGACAGATTTAGCAACAGGGTCCATCAGAGAAGGATTACAGAATAATTTATTTAACTCATTAAATGATCAAAAAATGTTGTTAAGAAATGCCTAACCTCAGTGGTATTGGTGAGGGAACTGCCACCTATTTTAATGGAAAAGGTTATTGATTCATGGTGTTATTCAACAAGAAAAGATGATTCATCTATAAATGTGCAAGAAAGTGTCATATTTGTGAGGACAAGCTCAATGGGTCTGGGCCCCTAGTAGAATGGATAAATATGCATAAAAAGGAGTTGTTGTGTCTTTCGGCTTTTCTCGGTTAGGGGTTGCCACAGCAGAACTCCGGTCCGCTAATGATTGGCAGTAGATTTTTATGTGCTGAGTTGCCAGCCCTGATGCACAACCTTCAACGAAGCTACACCCATTCACGCATGTCTCCAGACAGAAGACGCTTTAACTGAGAATCGAACGAGACAACGTCTTACTGTGAGGCGACAGCGCTACCGCAGCACCACCACCGCAGAGGCACCACCACCACAGTCACAAAGGAGTTAGCATTTATAATGTCAACAAAGCACTGGGCATACTGACAATTGCAGGTAAAGGTTAGACAGTCTATTTACATATAATTGAAGTCCCCACAACAAAAAGACGATGGGATTAGTTGGGATTTGGTAATGGTGTTAATATAGCTATCATGATTAGAAAGTGATACAGAGTGTGTTCTAAAGACAGCTATAAATCAGCAGTTTTTATTTATGGTGATTTGGATGTCTAAGAATTCAAATATGAGGGTCTAGGAAATCTTATATGATGTGTGGCCAAACAACCCACTTATGTTGTACTGCTGTGAAAAAGGGTAAAACATGGTATGTCTAAAGCAGTGATGGCTTGGCTTTATTGACAAGAATATACAAGCAAAGAGTAAAAAAAAAGTAAAAAGTGAAAAGTCACTAGTATTTAGAGGGTTTGCATCTGAAACACTGATATGTATTTAAGGGGTTATTTGCATATATTCCATGGGTCTCCATTGCAGGAAGTTTAAGGAATTACACATTGAAGACTTTAACTTTGCTACGTGTTTCTTGGAGTTTTTGCTAAATGTTTTTTGGTATGATCTTGTTAACCTTTAATTTGCATGTCATTTGGAATATTTTCGGTCACCCTGATGTTATAGACATCAGGCTTGTTTTTAAGGTCTATGTTTTTAAAGTATGGCCAAACAATTCACTTATGCTGGACTTGGAAACTCAGAACAAGAGCGCAATATGGCATGTTTATACATAGTGAAGTTTAGCTTTGCTGGTCTGAATGCACTAGTAAAGACTGAAAAAAGTGTAAATAAAAATTCATAGATATTTAAGCTAAAACCATTATGTATTTAAGGCATCATTGCATATGTCCTGTGGACCTCAATTACAAGAGGCTTAAGGTATTAGTGAAGACTTTAGCTTTGATGGGTCTTTTTTTGTGTGTGCATTTCTATCTATAATAACCTATCATCTAAAAGAAAGCAATGATTGATACTAAAATATATAAAAAAAAATAAACATTTATCCAAGCCCACCTGCACTCCCATGTGTTGGTCCATGCCCCCCTCCACCCTGCTAATTTTATATACCAACTCCGAAATCACACACACATAGTGGCACTGGGAACTAATGTCGGGCAGCACAGTGCCAGGACACTTCTATGGGCAAGGCTTGTCAAGGCTCCAGGGCCATTAGCCTAGTACACACCTAAGAACCTATGAACAATTCAGTGGGAAAAGGGCATATTTACAATCCCCTCCACAGCATAATCTTGTACTGACAAAGCCAGTACATTTCAATCAGCTAATTTTCGATCAGCTGCAGCATCTCTATTACAGAGGTTCATAGGCTCATAGGTTTATACTAGGATAATAACCACCTGGGTCTTTATAAGCTTAGTGATACAATTCAACCCAATTTTGCCCCAGAGTTCCATGGACGCCTATATCATGGGGTATGTTAGTAACCAGGTAACTAAGGGTTATGGGGGGTATTTTAGTTGGGGATAAATTTACTTACTGTTGACCTCTGTCCATCAGAGACATGAGGAATTTGCAACTTCCCATCCAATGATCAAGGCTTCTTTTGAATAGTGTCAGGGTTGAACTTTGTTTCACATAGATGGGGAGCTTTTTCCATAGCATGGGGATTCTTTAAGACACATCTTGGTCCCCCCAGCAGGTTTTGTTTATGCCACAAAGTTCAGGTCCTTGGATGTAGTGTTTGTGGTGCCATTTGTCTTGAGTCTGTTTGTCTACCCATCACATGGAGATGAATGGACTTGTCGATACAAGGTTTTGCACATATATATATATATATATATATATATATATATATATATTATATATATATATATATATATATGTGTGTGTGTGTGTGTGTGTGTGTGTATCTATCTATCTATCTATATATATATATATATATATATATATATGGATTCACTTTGAATCATCAAATGTTCAGAACATCGACGTTCTGATCATCGAGACCAGAACATCGATGTTCAGAACATCGAAGGTTTAAAGTGGAAGTGCCAGGTAAGTGAGATTGTGGAATGTTGGGTGTGTATGCAGGGCAGCAAGGTGCCCTGCATGTTGTGTGTGTGTGCCATCTGAATGTTGGCATTGCAGGTAGGGTACGGGAAATCTCCCGCTTAGCGCTACTGCATATAGCGGTAAACAGGAGATTTTCCCTTACCCCACTGTAGTGCGATCCCAGAGTTGGAATATTAAAGTAGGGGGGTGGAATACAGGGGGGTGAAGCCCTCCTGCATAACAGTTTTTGTGATTTTTTTTTTGTTGTTTTTAGGGTTCATTTTGAACCTTCGATGTTTTGAACATCAATATTCTGATCTCGATGATATATATATATATTTTATATATGTATCTGCACTTTTGTGTGCTCGAGTATATATCTATAGCTATATATATATATATATATATATATATATATATATATATATATATATATATATATATATATGTATATATATATATATATATATATATATATATATATATATATAAGACAGAATGCTAGTGGTTGTACCTATAAAGTGCATACAGAAACAACAGCGGTGTGCTTCTTAGATTTCACTGATAATATATATATATTAATGTATATCAATACAACTGTATACATGTATGTATAAATGGATAAAGGATACAGTTTGACATACGCTCATACACTGTTTCAACAAATAATATGTGACAGACAAGGCTATAATCTCTTGTTCTGCCCCAGTCCTGCCATTTAATATACAGGGGGTGACTAGCTTTAAAAGCATATGCCAAATGAGCACTACTGCATCAAGGTATGACCAGCACCTGACATACCCACATAAGAGTCATTATTGGCAGCTTTAGTAAACAGGTACAATCATTGTTTTCCCAGGATGTCACTCACCTTGTTGTCAGCCCAATGCCTTTCAATACAATTTTAACAACAGTAGGTGAGACATGCCAAAACTATTTTGCATGCAAACATTGTTTCCCAGGAGGGACTAATGATGCCTTTTTTATGCCAGTGCTCCTCTCCTGTCTTTTTGGTAATGAGTTTGCCTGATGACCAATGTAGCTCACCAAAAACACAGTTGCTACTCATTTTTAAAAGCCAGATGTAATAGTAGCTATAGCTAAAACAGCCACTCTTCAAAACACAAAAGTAAACGGTCATTAATTTACCAGGATTAGAAATTACCTTTATATACTACTAAAAAAAAAACACTAGACAAAAACTATCTGAAACTGAAGAAAAAAATCTTTACTTGAAGTAGATACAATTAAATAATGCCCTTCATTAAATTTGTAGGAAATAAATACTTGAAATGAGAAATCTAAAGCAAAGGATTTAAACTGTCAGTTGATATGTAGTAAAATTCTTATATCTGTTCTGGTCCTGTTACTTATAGGTAATAAAATATTTCCTACTCCATTTTCTTCTACTTTTAATAGCATTCACCAGTTGTACAAAATTCACAGGCAGCAAGTTCCAAATAACTATTAGTCCTAAATAGAGCCTGAGTTCATAGTTTCATAGGTTCATAGGATGATACTAGGCTATTGGCTCAGAGGCCCTTATAAGCCAAGCCAAGAATCTTGCCAATGTTCCCACAGTGTCAGCACCTGTTTCCCCTGCCCAGCAGGGACACAGGTGGGATCCCAGGAGTGTATTTTCTGTTTCCCATCCAGTCATCCAGGTTCCTCTTAAAGAGGTATTACGCTTGCCATAGAGAGGGAGAGTATTCAATAGGTGGGGGAGTCTTTGGGGCAGAAATCTATCCTACTAACAAGTTCTATTAATGTCACAGACCAGGTTGAGGCCTTGCGTGCAGGTTGTGCAAGTGGAGTTTGACTTATGGATAAGCAGCAACTCCATCAAGGCTGGGTCTGAGATGGCCTTATATGCCAGACACAGGTCACCTCTGAGCAGTCTTTATGAGACTGAGTAGATGGACAGGGCTTTTAACCTATCAGTATAGGACAGGTGATTGAGACCCTAGATTTTCCTGGTCAGGAACCTCTGTAGTCTGTCCAGCTGCTGTATGTGGTTGGCAAGGTACAAGCTGAATAGGGCATTGTACTCAATAATGGGTCTGATAATGGGGGAGTACAGAGATGTTATGACCTCCTTTTTCTTGGATGAAATACCCTTACTTATGAGGTGGGCCATGTAGAAAGCCTTCCGTACAACGGTGCAACATGGTAGTCAAAAGTCAGGTTGCTATCAACCTGGTTGCCCAAGTACCTCATGACCGGTTGCATGCTTAGTACATTGTTATTAATGTAATAATTAGTGGGGACTCCATTTTCACCAAAGGGGATAATGATACATTTCTTGGCATTAAGTTTGAGGCCATGCATCTGGCACCAGTCATTTGTTGGAGTAAGGTCCTCTTGGAGGATGTTCACATCACTAGAGGAATTTAAGACAGCACCCACCTTGCAGTCATCTGCAAAGTTGGTCAGCCACAGACCACTGGTTTTGCCCCTCAGAAAAGTATATCCCAAACAGTAGAGGCTCCATGACCGATCCTTGGGGTACAACACTCATTACGAGTCTACTACTAGACATGGCTTCCCCTATTTTGACTGAGTGGGTTCCATCAGTGAGCCAGTTAGCTACCCATCTGGTAACATACAGGTTGATGCCTAGCTGGGAGAGTTTATCTATTATGCCTGAGTGGGGAATAGTGTTGAAGGCTTTGGCTAGGTCAAGGTAGGCAGTGTGCCCTGTCTTCCCCTCAATCATGACTTTGGTGACTGTTTCAAAGAAGTTGACCAAGTTTAACAGGCATGATCTCCCTTTGACAAACCAAAACTGTGTGGGGTCAAGCATTTGCAGTTTGCCAATGTCCTTGTTTATAAGGTCCATGATAATGAATTCCATGGCTTTGCAGATCAGGCTAGTTAGGCTGATGGGCCTGTAATTGCCTAGGTCAGTGGACACTCCACCTTTGTGCAGAGGGATCACAGTGGCTGTCCTCCATTTAGCTGGGATGAAGCTGGTGCTCAAGCTTTGGTTGAATAGGGTGTCTAATGAAGCGGACAGCTCATGTTCGAGTTCATGTATAAGGATACAGCCAGGGAGGTTGTCAGGTCATGTGAAGACTGTATTTTTGCTTTTGAGAGGGCACTAAACACCTGCTTTCTGGTGATGAGGAGGGGGAGCAGGTGCTGGGTATGTCCTAGTTTGCTGATGGGGGGCATAGGGTGACATTTTTACTGAATCTGTCTGCCAGTAGGTTGACTATATCTATGCCGCTTGTGTATGTGATGTTATTGACCACCACTTCAGAGCAGATTTGGGTGTTACCTTTCAGACTGCAGACCTATGTGAAGAAGGCCTTGTGATTGTCCTTAGTGGATGTGGCCAATCTGGACTCAAAGGTAGCCTTAGAGGATTTCACCAGTAACTTTATTTGCTTGTTCAGACAAAGGAGAGATTGCTTCCAACTTGGCACCTGCTCCTTCTTGGTTCTGGACAACAATTTTCTCCTGTTATTATAGAGTTTGGTTATTGCTGCTGTCCACCAGACAGGTTTACTCTTCCTCGAGGAAGATCATTTAGCCCTGTCAGGTATTGCTGTGTCCATACAGCTATGTAAGTGCTCATATATTTTTTTGTTGTGGTTTGGACATTAATGCTAGTCCCTACTGAAGTGACGGTGGCTGAGAAGCTGCTTATACCTGCTTTCAGAAGATTGTAGTCAGCTTTGGGAAAGTTTTTTTGTTTTGAAAAATTTAATTTCCTGAAAGAAAGAAGGTGCTGCTGCTGTGCTATGCTGTACTTCTTGCTGGACTGGACTAAAACCAAAGTCTTCTTAAGACACAAAGTCTTGCTGGCTGTTTACTGCTGAATCAGAGACACAGAGTTTTGCATGACGGCATCTGTAGTCTGTTTAAAGCACCAAATTACACACTGATAAAGAAATATATTTTGCAGCACAATACTATTTCACTGTAAGCACAGTTACTAATAAATAACTTATTTTTATAACAAACAAGACATACGACTGTAGTTTACAAACTTAATGTGCAAAGTTTTTCTTTCACAACTGATATGAACAATGGCTTTATGGCTTTCCATTCTCCAGTTACCTCAGAACATAAGTTCCTACATTTTAGTATACAGTCTAATATACTGTTCTAGTCACACATTTCAGATCCTGTTTTTGTTGTATCATTTTTGTGCTTAATACAGAAACATCTGTTCTGCTGATACTTTACTTTCCAGACTTGTTTATGGAAATGTTTTGTAGTAGACTTTCCTGTTGTCCTTCTGTGAAACCATTTAAGCACATTTGCTGATGTGAAAATGCACGCAATCAGAATTGTTTTTCCTGTTGATTTTATAAAAACATGTCCATTAACAGAAGACTGAAAGGAAACATCTGTAAGAGTATGTCAAACTGTTCTGCTGCTGATATTGAGAAAACATGTCTTTCAGGAAATATATTTTGTCCATTAATGGATGTTCCTTGTTTTTTACTTATTTTAGCCAGAGCTGTGTCACACATCAGGAATCCCATTTTACATTGCTAAGCTTTATTCCTACATTAAAGCAAACTTTTTATTTTATGCTTTATCTTTCAGCATATATACAGCAGAATTAATTTCAATCTTTTATTCACTGTTTAATAGACTTTAGCAATTCCTTCTCTTTATTTTAAAACATACCCAAAACGCTTTATACTGATATGTATTTTTTATCAAATTATAAAGAAAACATATTATGAAATAAAACCTTTAGTCTTCTTTTGATACAAGTCAAAATGCAATTTTACATAGTTAATACAATGATAAAAAAAGTATTAATACCAAAACTGAATGTATCTAACAACTTTTTGTTTTGCAGACTATTTTGTGAAAATATTTCACCAGTTATGGGCTATGTCTGCTATAGTTTTATTTTGTAACCTGATTAATTTGTTTTTTGCAAACACAGAACTTAATTCATGACTTAGAACTGTTCCTTTACGTTTTTGCAGCTGTTGAATTAACTGTTTACTTTTATTAATCATTTTATACCAAAAGATTAGAGATATACTAATATTTATAAGAAACAAAGACTATGTGTAACTGCAAACATTATTTAGTGCTGAAAATATACAGTTTAATACTTGATTTACAAAAACATGCCCCGGGATTCAGCAAACTTCCATGCAGGAATAGCTTATTCCTGCATGGAAGGGACCATTCCCGTACAGCACGGCAGTGTGCCATGCATATTTATGAAGGTGCACTGCCATGCTGTTAAACAGACACGGTTCTGTGTATGAGTGCTGGGGGTGTGACTGAGAGCAGTGCTCTCACAATACACATGCCCCCTGCACACCAGAATTGCTGTTCGGCAATTAAAAATGAGTGAGAACACCCGTAATACCCCCAAGCCATCAGGGTAAGAAATCTAGTCAGAGGTATAAGGGACAATTGTTCCTACCAAGGCAAAAGTTGAAAGAATAAAAAATGTAGCATAAGCACATAGTGCACACCTCACAACCCATCAGAGTAAGGAATGTGGACAAAGCCATAAGGGACAATCATCCCACAAAGCAGAAAGTTGATAGAATAACAGGTTAACCATTAAAAGGGATATTCTGAAGGGTACAAATAATAAAACAAGAAATACATTTTGTTTTCTACATGCAACAAAGTTTAAGCTTAGCTGCATGGGTGTGCCCATTGCTTAGCTATGCTTAGTCCAGCTTAAACAGCACAAGAAGTTAAATAGCAAGAGACATCCAACATAAGCAGTACTGCAATAGTGTAGTAGTTAGAGCATACATTTTGTAAGCACCCATTCCTGGTTTGATCCCTACTGTAACCAATTTGTATTTTACATGTAAAAGCATTACATAAACTTTTTTTTATAATTAGCTACTAAATAACATATATTTGTTAACCAGAGTACAGTAGTAGGTCCAGATGTAAGGTGTCAATTTAATAAAGTTGTGAAACCTCCATATAAACACAAGTGCCCCATACAGTATAGTCACACATGAATAAATGAATTGAAAGCACATTGGGGGATGTCAGGGACAGTAAACAGATTTATAATATGTAATGAATGATGAATAAATCCCATACAGCAGATGGTCTATAAAATAAGAAATAAGCAATGCTAAGCAGTGCACAACTCTGCTTACCAGGTGTAAGCATTGTGTAAATATGACTGCTAAGCAATGAGTAGCCCAGCTAAGTGGATTTGCCCATTGGTAAGCAGTGCTGAACCTGCCCCTTTAAGCACTGCCAACCTTAGCTAAGCAGGTTTGCCCATAGCTTAGCATAGCTCAGCATATTCAAAACCATCCAATCATGGCAAAGGGTAGGAAATCAGCCATATTTAAACCCCACAGGTGTAAATACAGCTCATAACTGGTTGCAGCTTCCCACTGTAGGTAGTATGGCAGGTGTTGGTGAGGGCATGTGCTTCTGGGGGCATCACTGGGGCATACAGGAGTCCAAGGTCATGATAGCACTCCTGGTAAAAAAAACTATGATGTGAGACTGCTGCAGGCCCAGTACCAGGGCTCCCAATATAAAGCAGAAGCCTGGGAACATCTCACCCATGATCTGACTAGTGCCACTGGTATCCCTTGGACTGTTGAGCAGGTCAAGCACCACTACACTGACTTGAAGTGGAGGAAGAGGGAGCTCTTGGATGAGTGGGTCCAAGAAGCAAGGCAGAGAGGGTGATGTCCCAGCAGTGTGTAAGTATTCATATCAATAACTGTTTACCAAAGTCCAGCTTGTGTATGTGATGGATAGGTATGCCTAAATATTTCTATATTCCCTTTACAGCTGCAGCTGAGTGGGCTGTAAATCAGGAAGCCCATGCCAGTAGGTTGCAAAGGCTGCATTGCGAGGCTGGTGAGTAACAGTCCTGCTTGTAGTAGTCATACCAAATAAATATAATGTAGTAGAAAGTCACCTGGCAGTAAAAAAGACTGTGTATGTGTTGTACTGAATAAACCAGACAATATGACAGTAATAGACCCATATAGGTGATATTTAAATAAAACTGCAACTGCCAGGCAATAAAATTCTAAAACCTGGACTGGTTGTGTTTACTCTGATATTGTATGGCATTTAGTGTTGCATTCTCTGAATAGTAATATTGTGTTAACCACTGTTACCCACACTGTGCTACATAAAAATATGTCTAGGAATGTCTGTAAAAGACTGTTGTAAGTACATGGTCAGATTGTACAACCAAGAGAGACTTAGACAGAAAACAGTGAAGGAACAGACAGCAGTTTGTCATAGGTTCATAGGTTCATAGGTAGGTACTAGGCTATTGGCCCTAGGGCCTATATAAGCCTAGCCAAAAGGTACCCTGGCTTTCGCCACCCAATAAAATTATTTTCCTGTGTCACTGTTGAGAAGAGCTACAAAAGTGATCCCTGGGGTGAATTTACTATCTCCCATCCAATCATCAAGTTGTTCTTGAAGAGTGCTAATGAGGAGCTTTGTTTAATGTAGATAGGTAGTTTGTTCCAGAGTATGGGAAGTCTCTGGGACAGGAATATATCCCTCCAGCATGTTCTGTTTATTGTGGTGACAAGGTTTAGGTCCGTAGAGCATGTAGCTCAGAGGGATTGGGATTTCTTTAAGTGGAACATGTCCAACAGCTCTGGGTTTGACATAGCTTTGTGTGTTAAGCAGAGATCGCCTCTGAGTAGGCGATATGCGACAAAGTAAAGCTGCATTATTTTGAGAAGGTCTACATAGGACATCTGTTTGAGGCCAGTAATCCTCTTTGTGAGGTATTTCTGTGGCCTTTCCAGTTGTTGTAGATGTCTTGTGAAGTACATACCAAAAGGGGCGTTGTACTCTATAATGAGGATCTGAAGAAGGTTTTTTAACTGAAAGTGCTTATCCTGTTGCAACTTGAACAGCACAATTTGTGCTTTTTATTTCTTTGTTTTATTAAAGCCTACATTTTAACAGAATTTCTCAGTGAACTTTGTGGCAGAAGCCTTTTTTTCATTTTACTATAATGGGTCTAATGAGTGATGAGTAGAGGGGAACAATGACCTCTTTTTTCTTGGATGAGAAACCTTTTGTGATGAGGTGTGCCACGTAGAAGGATTTCCTGACTACTGTGGTGATTTGATTATCAAAGGAGAGACTACTGTCCACCTGTGTCCCAATGTCTCTTGTCACACTTTCGGTGTTAAGTAGACTACCGCCTATGTGGTAGTTCATGGGTACAGAGTTTTTACCAAAAGGTATGACAATGCACTTTTTGGCATTGAGCTTGAGGCCATGGCTTTGACACCAGACATCTGTCTTAGTAAGCCCTTTTGTAGGATGTCCACATCATTTGGAGTTTTGATTATGGCTCCTAGTTTGAAGTCATCTTTCGAACTTCATTAGCCAAAGACATTCTGTGTTAGCCTGTACTTCAGAGAAGTAGATGCCAAACAGGAGAGGACCCAGGACTGAACCCTGTGGTACTCCA
This sequence comes from Protopterus annectens, assembly GCF_019279795.1. Classification (NCBI taxonomy): domain Eukaryota; kingdom Metazoa; phylum Chordata; order Ceratodontiformes; family Protopteridae; genus Protopterus; species Protopterus annectens. Next base: position 1,950,605,396 of record NC_056728.1, read on the forward strand.
CTTGTCACTGATCTGAAGTCAGATTTAGAGTCTGCTACTTTCACAGTGTGGGTTCTGTCAGTAAGCCAGTTGGCAACCTGTCTTGTGACATAGGGATTTATACCTAGTTTAGTGAGTTTATCTATAATTACAGAGTGGGGGATGGTGTCAAAAGCCTTGGTGAGATCTAGATAGGCTGTGTGAACCACCTTACCCTCATCTACGGCTTTGGTGACCGCTTCAAAGATGTCTATCAGGTTTAGAAGACATGATTTGCCTTTTACAAACCCGAACTGGGTGGGGTCCAGAGTTTGGAGATTACCACTGTCACTGTTTATAAGTTCCATGATGATACATTCCATAGCCTTGCAGACCAAGTTCATCAGGCTAATGGGGCAGCAGTTTCCAGGGTCCGTGGTGGCTCCCCCTTTGTGGAGTGGGATAACCGTCGCTGTGCACCATTCAGTGGGCACATAGCCTAAGGTGAGGCTATGATTAAACATGGTACTTAGGTGGGGTGCCAGTTCATTCTATAGTTCATGTAGAACGCAGCCTGGGATGTTGTCAGGTCCCATGGATGCTGTGTTCTTGGCTTTGGACAGTGTGTTTTTTACCTGTGCAGCCGTGATTACAGGAACTTTGCATTCTTCTGGTACATCTGGGACTCACCCCAGGACCTCCTCGTCCACTGGTCCTGCACCTCCTTCTGGTGGAACCACCTCAGGAGATGAGTCTCGTCCCCCCTGGGAGTGGGTGCAGACAAGATCCTGTCACCTGAAGCCAGGTCCAGGGTTTGGTGCGTAGAGAGCTCTGAAAGGAGTTTGGAGATCTGCTATGCCAGCTTGAGGGCTGTGTAGCACAATTAGAGAGTCACCTGCCCCTCCTGCTCAGCCCTCAGCATAGCCACCTTCGCGGCCGTGAAGGTGCAGTGGTGACTGCCCATGGGTGGGACCTCAGTCACACTGATTCCATTTGGGTCTCATGGGCTTGCAATTTCGAAACACCCCTCCACGTCCAAAGTGTTTACCACTACATGTGTGATATACCGCCTCTGTATGCTGTCTTGTCTGTCTTGTCTGTCTTCCTACCCAACCCCCCAAATATACCTACTATCCTTCCCCAACATCCTACTCTCACCTTGAAAAAAAAGGGCAATCTTTCCCCCAAAAAAGTTTTGCCCCATACATAGCTGTCCATTTCACACATGTGTCCACTGGACACATGTAATCTGGTCTATTTGGCTTCACAAAACATTATTGTTGTCCTCACCCATCTCTCATGGGGTTTGAGTGTCCAAATCTACCTCCAAATTTAGTATATATGCACAGCTGTTGCTGTAGAAGAAATGGACATCTATGGACCTTCCCTAAACCGATCCTGCACATCCCAAGCTACTTTCCCTCTTTGTGCCCCCTTTTTCACCACTTTCCTATCACCCCTTTTTTTCTTTTCTTTTAAAGAAATTAGCACACGAGCAAGCGGGACAAGACACTTTTAAGCATTAGTAAGTGGGATTAAGCCTGTTTGCATGGTGCTAAGCAAATGCCTATACAGATTAAGCACTTTGAAGGCTGTCTGTAAGCATATTTAACTAAAAGTTAGCATTGCTTACCACCATGCAAACCCACTTACAACTGCTTAAAAGTGTCTTAATCACTCTGTATCCAACAGGCCTTGTTCTGCCCAGCTACAAAATAATCATCCCTGCCCACTCTTGAACCCAGGACCTTGTACACCATAGTCAGAGCAATGTACCACTACTCCATCAGAGCTGTACTGCTGAATTTTTTTTTAAATATACCATCCAGTACAGGTATAGAATACTATGGAACAAACACTGTGGAACCAGCATGTTTATAATATATAAATATACAAATATAGATGTGTATGGTGATAGATGCATATGAAAAGTGTATACATCAGATATATGTAGCTATACATACGAAATTACACATATGGAATATGTACATATATATCATAAAATAATATAATGTGTAGATATTAAGCAAGAAATATACTGATATATCAATAGGCATATATAAAAATATATCTATACAAGGATAAATATATATTAACATAATATATATATATATATATATATATATATATATATATATATATATATATATATATATATATATCTAGGTACACACACACACACATATATATATATATATATATATATATATATATATATATATATATATATATATATATATATATATATATGTATAATACATAAATATACATATACAGAGATATCTGTACAGACATACATACATATACAGATATAGGTATATATGCATTTATACACACACATACACACACACACACACACACACACACACACACACACACACACACACACACACACACACACATGAAATATATATATATATATATATATATATATATATATATATATATATATATATATATATATATCTGTGCACAGCATGTACTGCAAGTATACCCAGCACCATACCTCCCCACCCCTAAGTGCAAGAGATCTGGACTAAGGCTGCAAAATGTGGGAGGCAATGGACCAACACTAGGGGCACAATGTACATCCTGCAGTACAAATGTAGAATAAATAGGAACAGGGTGTGTGTCAGCATACATGTTCAGGAGGATGTCAGTTATGAAACTGTAATGCATATCATCATATACTGACGGACATCCCCACATGATGACAGTGATTCACCACAGGAAGGAATAAAATGATACTGTTCAACAGTCCAGAAATATGGGCAATAAACGTGGACAGTCTGGAACAATTTGGCTGGTGACAGTTATGCTCAGAACAGCTTAGCGCAAAAAAGCATGACCAAGCCTGGCAAAGGCGGGGGGGTGGGGTGGGAGCCATGAAAATGTGGACCTATATGACTTACTGGTGTAGATGGGCTGACACGTGTGATGCAATAACACCCTCCTGTCTGTTCCAACATCTATTGAGTGGAATAGCACAAGTCCAAAACCCAGTGACTTCCCAGGACTTAGTCATGTAAATCTTCACATCGCCCCACTGATGTGTCAGACATACACAATGCTTATGTTGGCCAGGGAACATTGCACATCTGAAAAATATCTGGACATAACATCATATTAGGGAAAATACAGTGAGCCATGTCACCAAGCATTATCCAAACTATAGGCAGACTGACGCAACAAAAAAGCTATCTTGCTATGGGGGAATACACATGCAATTGTCAATACACCAGGTACTCCAGGGATGTAACAGCACTGAGAAACAGACACCAGTGTGAAAGTGCATACAGTATAAGGAGTGTGTGAACCAAACTGACAGCATGTTTGATACTCACACGCTACCCCTACATATAATGGCCCAATGCACAGTGTAGTATGATGCCTGACTGTGTTACAGGCATGTCACAGTCTTACCCTACAAACTTGTAACAATTGATAGAGTCCCAGAAACTGGATCCGCATGCAAACGCAGATAGAAAAAGAAACATAACTCTTACATCTACCCCCCCAAGAAGTAACATATTCACAATACACTGCTACACAATCCTGACAGTCTGTCAACAATAGCCAGAAATACAAAGACCTCCCAACTGTACACGCTCCCAAAGAATGCCCAGGCATTGTCATCATATATAAGGCTTCTTACACATAAAATGTCTGAATTACTTCACTAGGTAATGATATACCATATATCTATGCCTCTGACTGCATGATATATGGACAAAGTTTGACATATTCATGGACAGAGGCCTAAACACAGATCCAGGATGGAGATATAGCTGTTATAAACTGAGAAAGTATTTGGTGTAGGTCTAATCCTATCCCCTGTCACACAACATGCAAATGTGAACATCCCACACTCTGCAATGTCCAGCCCTGAACCCTGCCTGTCTATGCAATCCCACTGTCTGTAACCAATATAATGTAGCCAGTCACACTATCCTCCTGTAAACATTACATATCACTCTTAATGGTACTTGTCTGTCACAAATAACTCCTGACTGCCCTCCCCACCACATACAACCTGCTTGCACTCTCTCGTACACCTCTCCCTCACACCGCCCATGACTCTGAACTGGTGTTCCCAAGTAGTTAGACCTATCCACCTTCAAAACTATACACCCTGCTATGTCACCATTCCTCTATCCCCCACCCCATTCACACACATGTATTCTTACTTAGTCCTGTTGACCCTCACTCCTCCCCACTCTGCAACATAACCCCACCTCCCCAGGGTCTCCACAACATGTCCCCTAATCTCACTACAGACCACAATGCCATCTGCAAACTGCACAGTCAACAGGGGCCCCTGTCTGATCATGTCTGTCAAGCTGTCTCCACCACTGCAAATGTGAAAGGACACACAGCTGACACCTGATGTTCTCCCATCTCCACCTTAAATCCACCTGTCATGTCAAAACCAGAAATCACTACTGTCACACTAGCCTCCTACATATCCTGGGGTGTCTGACAGACTCCTGTGGCACCCCTGACCTCCACATACAATACCACAACTACTCTCCAGGCACCATGTCATATGCTGTCTGTGGGTGCACATAGACACAATGCTGCTGCATCTCAGCCTCAGTGCAGAGCTCCATCAACACTTGTGGAACAACATTTGCATCTGTAATGCTCTTACCTGGCATGAAACCATAGTACAAATCATCAATCATCACCATGTTCTCAACCTAGTTGCCACAACCCTTTACCATTACCTCATCCTGTGACCAATCAAAGTTATCCCTCACTTGTTACTACAGCCCTGCAGACTACCCCTGTTCAGATAAGCAGTACCCATACATATTCGCCAAAATCTCACACATCCTCACACTTTCCAATATTACAATAAACAATCCCATTAAAAATACCACAGCCAGGTCTCAGAAACACATCCATGCATCCACAGGCATGTCACCTGGAACAATAGCCTTTCCACTGTTAACCCCCCTCATAGCTATCCTTACATTCTCCTTGATAACCTGTTGCACCTTCTGATTAACCATACCCACCTCAGCCAACCTTCCGTCCCTCCCCCATTTTCCTCATGGAACAGGCCATCAAAGTGATGTTTCCATATGTTCTAAACACACTCCTAGCTTGTATATTTCACCTATATTCCTTTATCAACCTTTTGTGCTGAACAACATTCCTAGCTATGTGCCTCTGTCTAGCCAATGGCTACAGACCCTATACACCATCCATGCTGTCCAACATTACATACAACCACATACTCCACATCTGTATGTCAGACTTCACATCCATAGCCATGTCCAACACTCTCTTTGTCATGCACACCATCTCTTTATACTCATGTCTACTCTCTTCATAAGTCTGTCAATCCCACTTCTCCTTTGCCAACACCTTTCTCTGCATACTCAGTGTACTTCTTCATTCCACCACCACCTGTGTAGGAGCAGTCACCATCTGGGCAGCATGTCAGTCTGTGTCTGATTGAGCATGGTAGGTCACAGGTGCATTACTGTAATGCTGAGTATGAGTAGAACTAGGACACATCCACTGAGGGCAATCAGAAGCCATTCCCACATATGTCTGTGGTATCAAATGCAACTATCCAACCCACCCTGTAATAGATGTCAGTCACAGCACATACACACACACACACCATAGCTACAGATGACCAGCTTCGGACATGTTTAGGACAAATATCACCCCCCCGGCTCAACATCAGTGTAGAAGGATATGCACACCACATGCACCCCTAGCTTACCATTAATCAGGTGCAAACTGCCTACTTACACATAATGCTATGCATGCCCATACAATTCTGCTAGGTACCGGAGTATTATTTGATGTAATGTTGTGGCTACTGATACTCATTACTAGTGAGCTGTCTCTGTAAAGAACTATGGACAACGTCTGATGTCCTGTGATGTGTTTTTCCCTGTTTATGTCTTTCAGGTGTGGTGTAGAGGCTTCCACTCTATGATGTCCAGGAGACAGCAGCCATAACTGAGGCCATCCTGGGAAACTACCACATCCTCTTCAGTCGAGGTCACCAACATCAGCGGGAGAGGACAGCCCTCTGGGAAGACCTCACACAGAGAGTGAACATCTTGGGGAACCATGGCCGCACATACGAACAGGTCAGGCACAGAGCAACTGACCTGATATGGTGTGAATGGCAATGGGCTGCTGCGGTGGTGAGGGACTGTTCTGCTACTGGTGGGGGGCCAGCAAGAGAGGCCCCACTTACAGCAGTGGAGGAGCTCCTTGACAACATGTATATATATATGGAGATGCATGTATGTGGACAAATCTATACATAGTATATATATATATATATATATATATATATATAGAGAGAGAGAGAGAGAGAGATAGCGATACATCCACATGTATATCCACATATATGCATAGATACATATATATATATATATATATATATATATATATATATATATATATATATATAGAAAGGTGAATTTATATATATATAGATATATATATATATATATATATATATATATATATATATATATATATGTATATGCATACATAAATATACAGAAATATATGACAGCTACAAACACATGCAATCTAAGGGTCATGTTGCTGCACACTAAACTTCTACATCTGAAAATGTACTCACTGTATGTATTCCTTAAAATAGTGAACTACGATATCTGTGCTGTAGCAGAGACCTGCTATAAGGCAGCAGGAAGCACCCCTGCACTATCAGCCTATTACCCATTCCACATCTCTTGGCTGCAGAACTGTGATTGAAGCTTTAAAGGTGGTGGTGTTTCCATATTCATTAAGGACCTGCAGGCATAGCTAACAGTGGGTAGGACAGTGGATCAGGTCGTAGCCTGCTATAGGTCCCAAAACATGTCCCAACATTCACACTCCATGTCCCTAAACACCCTGGAAGATAATATTGTCCAACCTAACACTCACATGCTGGTTGACTTCAACTACCCCACCATTAACTGGGAAAGCTACTCATGTACCAATGCACATGCCTATCACATCAACCTGGTCCTTCCATACATGGGCAACTGTTGCTAGACACCAATAGACAACTCCGCCTTGTTATATCTGAACACAAATTAATCACCTTTGGAAATCCATGGCCCTCCCATGCCCCTCTGCACAGGTAAACACCACGAAAAGCTTTTCCAATGGTGAATATGGCCTCATAACAACAGCGATGGCTAACCTCACGGCAGCCATGCAAATGGAGACTAGGTGCATGACAGCTGAATCAAACAACAATTTACTATGAACATGTACACACATGCATGGGTAATGCCATACCCACTACAACCGGGACCCTTGCCTCCAATAAAAGGAAGCTGATCTGGTGGTCCCCTGCCATACAGACACTGTACAGCAGAAGGAGGGAACTGATATGGAATAATGTGAACTCCCAAGACTGGAAACCAACCCTTATCAGCCTCATTTGAAGGTTGAGATCCCTCATCAAATACTACAAAGTTAGCCATAAGAACAGAATTGGAGCAAATAGTGAAGACAACCACAAGGTCTTATACAGTTATTTTAATAATCTCCATGGCAATAGCAAGATTTGTTCTGATCTACTAGACAATGGAACCTTCCAGACAGAGCCAATAAATACTGCCAATATACTGGCTGCATCTTGAGTGCAAACATTACCCCTCACACCCCTTCCAAAGGACCAATTATAATACCAGTACATCACCAGGCACCCAGTATTACTGCAGCAGAGGTTAAAACACCACTGTTCAAGGCCAAGAATACAGCTTCTATGGAACCTGAGACCATCCCTGGCTGTGTTCTACATGAACTACAGAGTGACCTGGCACCTTACCTGTGTGCCCTGTTCAAGCACAGCCTCACCTCAGGCTTTGTCCCTACTGAATTGTTCACTGCTACAGTCACCCCTCTCCACAAATGAGGTGTAACTACAGACCCTGGGAAATACCACCCCAACTGCCTGACAAGTCTATTATGCAAAGCTATGGAATGCATGATCATGCATGTAATGAACAGGGATGTGTGAATCTGCAGACTCAGGATCCCACACAGTTTACTATTGTGAAGGGTAGGTCACTTCTGCCTATTCCACCTGGTCCACTTCTTGTTGCCAGTCACCTGAGCTGTGGATGAAGGCAAGGTGTCACATACAGCCTACATTGATCTGGTCAAAGCCTTTGATAACATTCTCCACTCACTAACTAGGTGGGAACAGAGGCACAAACACAGGGGTAGAGTGGACATACTGCTATCATACATTGAAATAGTTGCAGATGTCAGTGAGTTTGTTGTAACATCCTTTATGAGGAATATGACATCGGTAATACCCATAGATGTGAGTATTTACTGACTGCATTTCCCAGAGTCCACAACTGATTTACCAAGGACACCAACTGTCTGGTGAACACACAAAACAAAACAGGCAGACATATGGCCAGTCTGTGGACAGCTTGCTAGTGGAGAGGTATGTTAGAGACATATCACTGTGAGTCTTGAAGTCGCACACTAAATGCATGTCCACACAAACCCTGTCAGTCTGTCAATCCACCATGTGTATAACAGCACTGATGACGTTGAATCTGTTCACAAATCTGAGGTTATGCCCCCCATGTTGGTTGGCTGTCTCCACATGTCCTGTCCTGTGATGTATTGCCACCCACTGTATGTAAATCTGTAGGCCACCACCTCTTTAATGTCCCTCACACAGGCAAGGAAATGGGACAAGGCCCACATTAAGGAATGTCCCATATGTCGGAACTAGCAGCAGTGTCCAGGCCCACAGCATAATACAATTTGGGCACCTACATAATGGTATGGCCGTAGGAATGCCTGATATCTGCACATCTGTACAGAGGACAGACAGTAAATAGATAGCCAACAGGTTATGCATTAGGATGAATGTTTTGCAAGATACACGCTGGAAGCCAAAAGGTAAGGCATTACTACATGACAGTAGTCCTCAATGACATGTCCAAAAAACATAGTAGTCTACAGTTAATATCAACATATCAGATCAATATCCAATAGGAGATACATAAAAACATACAGCTCAAACACCAAGAGCATGAAACTCAGTACTCAGGGTCCAGTTTTGCATGCAGGGGTGTATGGTTCCAGTACTGCAATCTGCAATCTACTCTTACTTAAAAAGGCACTGTTAAAAGTACTAACGTAATGATACAATATGTGTTAAACTATTTCTGTAAACCAGTGCACTGTAGCTTGTGTAACAGGCAAGTGTGACTGCATATAACCTGGGATATTACCCATTTATGAAACAAATCCAAAGAGAAAAGATTGTGGTACTACCCATGTATACCCAGGTGTCCCATACAGTATACTCACACCCCTTGCAGCTGTAATGACAGCACATAAAATCATGTTATGTACAGGAAATTAAATATACTTATTAAAGATGTTATTACCCTGCTATTTTATCAGACTGTATGTGATCACTGGTTACCAGGGCTGAGCTATGCTTAGTAGGTGTAAGCATTGTTTAAATGTAAATGCTAAGTAGATTTGCGCACTGGTAAGCGAAGCCTACATGATGTAAGTGCCTATTAGTTTAACCTTACTTTAGCAGGGCTTAGCTTCATGCAAACCCGCGCAAACCCACTTAAATCCAATTTAAAGCGCCCTAATCACCCTCTCTCCATCAGCCCTTGTTCTGCCAGCAACAAAATAAATAGCCCATGCAGGTCTTGAACCCAGGACCCTGTGCACTATAGTCACAGCACTTAATCACTAAGCCATCCTGAGCTGTGAAGATGTTTGTTAGTTTTCAAATATATCATTCAGTACACATACTGAATAGTAGTGAACAACTGCCTTGACTACTACAATTGTTTAGCACTTGTAAGTGAAAATAGTGTTGAATCAGTCATGTTCTTATATGTAAATATACACATTTCAGATTAATATGGTGGGTTACATCTGAGAAGGTATATACAACAGTCATGTTTATACATAAAAGGATATATATATATATATATATATATATATATACATGCACACACATATGTATATATATATTTATACATATTCATACACACACACACACACATATATATATATATATATATATATATATATATATATATATATATATATATATATATATATATATATATATATATATGTATATATATATATATATATATATATATATATATATATATATATATGTATAGGGTCATAGGTTCATAGGTTGGTATTATGCTGTCGGCCCTAGGGCCTATACAAGCCTAGCCATAATTCCCACATCCATCTCTCTCTCTCTCTTTAAATATATATGTGCATGACATGTAGTGGAGTCATACCTCAGCACCATATCTGTCAACCGCTTAGTGCAAGGGAATGTCATATATGTATTGCAGCTATAAATGTAGAATGTTGCTACAGTGACAGGGGTTGTGTCAACATACATGTTGTGAAGGAACGCTCTTCTGAAACTGACATGTACACTACCAGTTACTGACAGACATCATAAAATCATCATAGTGAAGTACTACACAAATCACAGTTATGATCCTGTGGAATACAGAAGAAATATGAGCAATAAACATGGACAGTCTGAAACAATCTGGTCAGTCAGGTGGTATACACAGAGCTCCTTAGTGCTAGAAATGTGGAACAAGCCTGACAAAGGGGATGTTTAAAGCCATGAAAGTTGGGATATATCACACATACTGGACTAGATAAGCTCACACAGTTGATGCATTCACACCCTCCTGTCTGCCCTAACACATATTAACTGGAGGAGCAGAGGTCCCAAGCCACATACTTCCCACTAGTTAGTGACATACATCTTCACAGCAGCCCACTGCTGTCAGACATACACATGTATGGTGGCCAGGCAACAGTGCATCTGGCAAATATTGGGACATAACATCACACTAGGGTAAATACACTGAGCTGCTAGGCATGTCTCCAAGCACTGACTACACTACAGGCAGACTGCCACAACACTAACCCAATTTACCTATGTGTAGTTGTAAATATAGCAGGCACTACAGGCATATAGCAGTACAGAGTAACAGACACCAGTGTAAAAGTGCATACCCACAACCACTCTCAACACAGTCAGTCACATAATGGTAAGCCTAAATAATAGTACAGTATATGGACTGTGTGAACAACAGTCATCATCATGTTTGCCACTCACACACTAACCCTACATATACTGGCCCAATTGACAGCGTAGTATGATGCCTAACTTTGGTATGGAACATGTCTCAGTCTGGCCCTACAAACATATAGGCTGATAGGTTATCAGAAACTGGAGCAGCATGCAACATCAGATAGAATAGGACCAAGAACACTGACATCTACCCCATCTGTACACAGGCCACATAACATGATCACAATACACTAATACATAATACAGACACTATGTCAACAATCACCATAAGTATGCAGATCTCACTACTGTACAGACTTCAACAGAATGTCCAGGTTTTGTCCTCAAATATTAGGCTTCCTATACATTACATGTCTGGCAGTCTGATATATCACTGGCTTGATATCAGGAATTATGTCAGTAAATAATGGTATACTGTACATATCCACCTCTTACTGCATGACATATGAACAAAGGGTGATAGACTTGGGGGACAGAGGCAGAAACACAGGCACAATATTGACATATTCCAGTTATAAACTGAGAACATTGCTGATGTAACAGGGTTTGTTGTGACATATCTCTTTTGAGGAATATGAAGTCAATAACACACATGGATGTTACCATTTACTGACTACAATCATAAGAGTATGCTACTGCATTTATAAAGACAGGAAATTGTGAGTGGCACACCAAATCTAAGACTCCAAACTCTGGCCAGTCTGCAGATAGCCCTACGGGTGAAAGTTTTCTCAACCACATAACACTGTAATGCCAGACTTTAAATCATGCAGTACAGCCATATCCACACAAACCCTGTTAAACCAACATTACTTCAAATGTAAGACAGAAATACTTACATTATTTACCTATGTCTGAAACATTCCCCTCCAGTTTGTAGGCTTGTCTCCACAGTGTTTGTTATAAGAGGTATTTCCATCTACCCTCTGTGATGCTGTTTGTCACACACCCACATAAAGTCCTGCTCACAGTGAAGGAGAAGGGCCAATACCCACTTGCAGTGCTTACTTATAGTAGTGTGTTTCTATGCAATTGGCTATAGGAATTATACCAAAGCTGTTCCACATGCAATTAACAGGTGGAGGACTCCAGTTCATGCACAGGCCATTAGCTGATCATGAGCATTACCTACCAATGTCAAGCTCCTGCCTATGCAAAATAAATGCATTTTTTTCACATCTACCACAGATAGAGTGAGAGAGAGAGAGAGAGAGAGAGAGAGAGAGAGTGAGAGAGAGAGACAGAGAGACAGAGGGAAAGAAAGAAAGGATGAGAGAAAGAGCCAAGCATGTTTTTTGTATGATCTGTGGGTGGAGAGAGATCTCCGAGTATTATAATGGTTTCTATATATACATTTATGTCTGTGGATTGTCTACAACAACCACTATAGTGTTTGACAACAGTTGGCCTTGTAATGTGACATTGGGACATATGGGTCCTCAATATGAAAATATAGCAAAACCCACCTTGCAAAGGAACCTGATAGTACATAATCATACCAGAACAAGATACTGTTGACACACACACACACACATACTCACTTGCCAGTAATGTATGTCAAACCCCTACCTAGCTATGTATTGGTACTACAGTGTTACTCAGTTATTGCAGGCACCACAGAGTTTATATGTTGGAGAACTGCCCAAAGGTATCTTTGAAGGTGAGTGACATCAGCTGCACTGCTAAAGGAGGGGAGAGGGAAGTGTAGGAACTGTTAATGACCACTAAATTAGGTGTCAATAAAGACACACACAAACTATTACATTTGGCAGGACCAGGATTAGAACGTCTACCTAACTAGTTTGCTACATTATGACATTATGCATTTATCGCATGCGCCACAGAGGTTCGATGTTGAAGAGCTGTCCAAAGGTATCTTTGAAGGAGTGACATCAGCTGCAGTGCTAAAAGAGGGGAGAGGGAAGTGTAGGAAGTGTGAATGACCACAAAATCAGATATCAACAAAGACGCACACATTCTCACATTTGCCACGATCAGGAATAGAACACCTACCTAACTAGGTTGCTACACTATGGCATTACACAGTTATCACAAGTGCCACAGAGCTTATGTGTGGAAGAGCTGTCCAAAGGTATCTTTGAAGGTGAGTGACATCAGCTGCAGTAATAAAGGAGGGGTGAGAAGGAATGGTAGGAAGTGTGAAAAGACCACCAAATCACATGTAAACGAAGACACACACACTCTTACAGTTGCAGGACCAGGATTAGAACCCTTACCTAACTAGTTTGCTATACTACAGTATTGCACAATTATCGCGAGTGCCACAGTACTAATAGGGTTGAGATTTGGCCAAAGCATTATTTCATGATGACTGATATTAGCAGGTGTGCTAAAGTAGGCCAATGGCAGGCGTAGCAGTGTGAATGGCCTCAAAATCATTCTTCTCCACACACACATTCACTCACAGTTGCCAGGACCAGGATTAGAACTCCTACCTAACTACTTTGCTACATGTCTGTTGGTTACAGCATTACACAATCACAAGCACCATGAAGCTTATGGAGCTGAGACTTGGCCAATGGTTTATTTCAAGGTGACTGACATCAACAAGAGTGCTATCATGGGCAATGGGAAGTGCAGTGTGTGTGAATGGGCCATAAAGCATTCCTCTGGAAACACACACACACACACTCAGTCACACACAACTTTACATTTGACAGAACTGAGTATACAAATGCTACATGAATACTGATTTGCACTATTGTCTTACACAGTTATCACAAGCACCACAGACACTATAGGGCTGAGGGATACCAAAAGGAATGTGTACAGTGATTGACATCAGCACATCATGTGATATCAGCCAGTTGGATGCGTAGTGGGTGGGGCAGGCCTCATAATGGAATTCTCTCTGTTGCTATCTCTCTCTCTCTCTTCCCCACATCTCTGTGTGTGTATGTGTGACATATTATAGTGTGTTGTCTTTGGATATGTGTGGGTATTCCTATACAATGTGTGTGTGAAGCATGAATGGTGTACAGTTTGGTGTATGTGCACAGACTTCTGCGAATGGCAGATATGTATAGTCCACTGTGTTGTCAGACATGGGCTTCATTTCTCTAAGTGTAGGAGCATGCCCAATATGACTTTCTGTATTGCATGTGTGAATCCATTCCATGTAGGGTTGCCCTCCAGTCCTGGGTATGGTATTCTACACATACAGTTAGCAACCTTTTTCTGAAGGATATCTGTAGATAGGTTGACAATATGGAGTCACAATGGGCGACAGATAGGGGGATACTGTAACTATTGCTGTTTGTGCTTCTTGTTTTACATGGTTGGTGTTAGCAGAGATAGTCAGACATATGTACTATTTTACACTGTGATGTATTATGTCATCAACTACTGACAGATATAATTATTTGCTCACAGTTATTTACTGGGAAATACTAGATGAACAAAGCTGAGTCCAGTATTGTGGTCCAGTGTTGTGGTCCACAGCCCACACATTCTTGCACACTCCTGCCATTCTGGAGAGGTAGCTACAGACACTTGCTTGTGAGCCTGTGCAAATGGTCCAGCACCTTGGTACTATGGTGTCTGAGAATCCCCTTCTTGTACATATATCGACTTAACAGATTGGCCATATCCTGCCATGGCCATACCTCTCAGCTGTACAGATTCACCCAGGTTACACAAAGGTCAGTTCCACTTCACATTGTGGTTTACAAGCCATTTGGAGCCACCCATTACTGGGTTTACAGGCAGGGGTAGTATGGGCACACATCAGAGTTTCAGATTTCACACACTCGTCCATGCATCTACAACCCCCCACTCTGTTATTCTATCCTCTTCCTAACATTATGCGAGCGGTATCTGAGAAGTATCCCTATAGTTGACCTTTCATCCCAGCGGTATTTATGGATTGGTCCACAGTTCATGTGGTGGGACATGGGGAGGCTTGCTACTGGAATGTCAACATGGCCTTGCATTTGTGTTCTGTTGACTACGTTAGGTTGTTAGTTGTGATCTCATGAGATACCATACACTGGCACTACAGGTGAGGCACAGCCATTTAACAGAGGACTGTAGGCCATTTGGTGGTGATGCAGGCCATCTGTAGCAGGCCACTACATTCTGTCACTCCTACATTCCCAGGCTGTGAGACAGTGGATTCCCCTGGGGTGACAGGGTAAGTGTGCAAGGTGTTAATGACAATAGTTCCTGTCCATATTGATCCATTGGTCTGGATGCAGTCAGGGTGCTGCTTACAGCTAAGGGTGCACCTGCCATAGGGCAGCTCTTCAGCATGCTGCATTTTGTGGGTATTCCAATACAGAAGTGGGGTCATACCGTACTCATTCCCAACAGCAAGGATTTGACCTGTGATACACCTGTGGCTGATGGTGGGGTGAGCTGAGTGCATGTCTGATATGGAAGCTACTTGCAGCTGACTCACAGATATACCTGGGACATTCCCCTTATACTGCCTTGTGCAGGGACATAGGCAATCTCTCATTACTTCATAACTGTGCCTTTTGTGGTCTGCCAGTCATTGGCCAGACTACTTCAGTATTCCATACTGTACAGACAACTAATGTGCTGCTAACCTGTATGTATAATTCCAATGGTGTGTGCAGCTGAAATGTTATGCACTCTGTCTAGGTTACTTCCACCTGTGTACTGTCTGTATATATGGGCCCACATTCATGGCATGTCCATCTTTCAGATTGTGATAGATATTGACATCTGGACAGTGAGTATGGATGACTGCTGACATGGGTATTGTTGAGAAGCATTGTGTTTGGCACTGCAGTTGTTGGAACATGGCCCTGTCAACCACAGCACTGGCCATAGGCCACCAAGAAACAGCCTTCCATGCTTACATGCTGACCACTTCCAGACAATATTGAACACACAACAACCTAACACACAGACCCCTGCATATTGTACAAATGCAACAATCTATCCTGTAGACTGGGCTGCTCGGGTAATCTGTGCTCCACTGATACTACTCATCACACTTACATGTTACTATATTTCTACGTAGGATTGTGCGGGGGGGGGCACACCTGACAACATTAAAGTGTGCTATGACTGTACTGGTATGTCAGGTACTCTGTTAGCTTCCACATCATTTTGTATTCTGACCTATCATGCAAACTGGAGGCATATCAGTGGAGTACAGATCTTAGGTTTTATTGACCAACATTTCAGTTTCAGACTTCTTACCCTTCAGAACTAACAGCTGCCAGATCTATTGCAGTCTGTCTGTGTAGGTGTAGGTCTGGAGGGGGGCTGTTTACCATTGCCATCGATTGGAGGCCTTAGCCCAGCCTTTCTTTATGGTCATCTACACCTTTCCTGCTGGCTGAGGCTGGTGGTGGGTATGTGAGCCACACTGACATGCATGTGTGTGTCCAATGGACACACATTTAGGCCACCACATGTACTGCAGTAGGATTTGTCACCTTGTCTAGTATTGCCTAGTGTGTTGACACCAGTATTTGTTATGAATTTCATACTGCCATATAAGTGTCCAATATCTGCTGCCATCCCTTTCAGCCACCCGATTCCCTTGCATGCTCGCATCCGTACCTTACATACAACTATCAGAACATACTACTCCATTCAGCAATTGATAGAAAGAGTGACTTACCTTGTGCCTGGGCCAGTATTGAGGATGTTGCTGGAGGGCTGATTATGTCAGATGCACATAGTACACTCCCTATAATGGTAAAGCACAGGTAGTGTCATGTTTGGCATCCTTTTTACTGTATGTGTGAGTCAGCGATAGATGTCATTTCCTGGGTCCCTACTGTGTCACTGTGTATGGGCTATGTATTTCCTCTTTGTCAAGGCCTGGGCATACTGGGCACACCTCCTTCTGCCTACATGGGCAGGCTCAGGTGGTTCCTCCTTCAAGTACCTCTGTGCCTGTGCTGGCCTTGGCAGTGCTGGGGGGCTTTGTGGCCTTGCCCCATGCTCTTCCTGTTGCAGCTGTTTCAAGAGGATCATATTGTTTAGCATGGCACATACTATAACCATTTGTGTACATGTAGCTGGAGAGTACTGCAAGATTCCACCAGATATGTCCAGGCAGCGGAACTGTGACTTGAGCATCCCAAACATATGCTCTATAATGATTCTGGTTTGTGCATGTGCCTCATTATGGAGTTCTTATTCAGGTGTGTGTGCATTTCTGAGGGGTGTCATCAGCCACGGCTCCAGTGCGTAGCCAGTATCCCCACTAGGTGGCCATATGGGATGTTCCCACTGGCAAATGACTAGTACAGCTGAGTCATATGCCAGATGTGGGAGTTGTGATAGCTTCCAGGGCTGCCAGCACACACATTCAAGATAATGCCCTGGGCATCGCACATGACCTGGCAGTTGATGGAGGGGAAGCCCTTGTAGTTTATGTAGACCCTACCATGCTCACCGGGTGGTGCTTTGATGTGTATGTGCATGCAGTCTATAGCACCCACTACCTCAGGGTATTCTGCTATTTGGTGGAAGAGACGCATACTGTTGGTTGACTCACGGGTGATGGGGAAATATATGTGCTCATCGGCCTGTGCTGACATGTCATCTAGGAACTGGTGGAGTACCCTGGATGCTGATGCCTGTGAGATCCCCATGATATCCCTAGTTGCCCTTTCGAGGGTACCTGTGGCTAGTAATCTTAAGCCTACACATACCTTGGAATCCACTGGGATGGGTTCCCCTCTGTTGGTTCTTTGTGTAATGCAGGGCTGGCACAGCTCAACAGTTTGCTGTAGAATGTCCCTGTCCACCCTATAGTGCTCCACTATCTCCAGCTCATGAAGACCCTGGTAGGTTACCCTGGGACTGTACACTCTTCTCCTCCTCCTCATTGTGGGATGGTCATCAGCATTCACATCCTCACCACCCTCAGCCTCTTGCACATATTGATGTATGAGAGCAACAGCAGCCCCTATCATTTTGTTAGTTTTGTCAGGTAAAATTTCCCTGTCTGTGTACAACGGTGGTGTAGAGTTTGTGGAAAAAAAACAGAGTGAAAGGGGTTTGCATAGTTTATAGTAGTGTGCTGGGGTGGGCTGGGCTACTGCCTGTGTAATTGGATGATTCTGATACATTTCACCTGCCAGCTATGCTACTTCTTGATTGCCTTCCTACTGCTGTTTTCCCTTCCCATTGCCTTTCCATTTAAGCACCGAGGCATGCCGTGCATACCCAGTGCTCAGATGTGAACTAAGCTGCTATTTCCTGTTTTTTTTTTTTTTTTTAAACCTGGTGCGTGGCTCGCACATCCATTTAAGCCGGGAAAACAGTGCTAAACAATGTGAGACGCACCCCTTCCTTAGCTCTGCTTAGCTAAAAGCAAGCACGGGCTGCAGGGCTCCAATAAGTTTACACCAAGCATGACATACCCCCTACTGAAGTCATCCTCTTGCCCTGCTTACATGGCTCCCTATTCCTGCACCTGCATGATTAGGTGCAGGCTTCCACTAGGTTGAAATCTGTGATTCAGTATAGGTCCCTTCATTTGCATACCCCAGTGTGCAGGTCCATAGTTACAATTGCCAAGCACACCCTTTCCCCTTAGCAACTAGTGCTTCCTTGTCTTGTTTACATTCTGCCTGCCATTGACTATAACGGCAGAATGCATATTTCTGTTAAATGGCAGTTTTTCCCCTTTTTTTTTAATATTTTCATCACCCCTGTTTGCGCGCCGCTGCCCTTAGCTTAAACATCTGAGATCGGCCAAAAAATAAATAAAAGTTTTAGTTTTAAAAACATTATGTGGCTTTTCATGCCAATTGCCTTTTATTTGACCATTGGCTTGTCTGTTTTACATAACACATGCTTTTCACGAGCTGTCATTCCTCCATTTTGTCAGAAGCAAAAATGTATTCGGCATACATTTTTGCACTGACACTGTTCCTATATGGAATCCGTTCAGCTTGCTGGATCACAAAATCCCCTCATTTGCATGGTTTTCATCATCAAATGAGGTGATGTGCATACTGAACAGAATTCTGTGCAGCAACAGTATAGGACCACTCGTGCAAGCGAAAACGGCCCTATTCTGGATTGCACGGCTGCCATATTGCGTGCAGGAGCTGCTATACTGTTCCTGCACTGAATTTGGCCATTCGTGAATCCAGCCCATGGTTTATACACTGAAGAATGCTGTTTACATATTAATTACTTTTGAACTTGTTACTTTACAATGTGTCCTATACAGTATATATCTACACAGACTGCTTGCTACTCATGCATTTCAATCTAATAGGTACCCTGGATCCATTTTTTTAAACATGGTTTTCACACATATTTATTAGACATTCATTTTATTTACACTGAATTTGTTTGCATCTGTACATATAAAGACTGCAAAGTACATTTAGTCCAATCTACAAATTCAGTAACATTAACATCAAGCAAAATCTTTATGTCTTTTTAGAAATATTTAGTGGAATTGGCACCAGAGGCATGGTATTAAACTACATACCCAACAATTAGAAACATTCAGGCTTTTTGCATACCAACATTGTCTTGCCAAAAACATATTAAAAATAGTGACTGGCTTTGCTCATTCTTTTATTTACATATCTTTGATCTTTTTTGTATAGCTTTACAGTTTAACAGGTGTAAATACAATTTAATACACACAATACAATAATAACTAGCATGATAACTATTAGCAGTTTGTAAAAATATATTGGCCTGTCAGGTTTAATCTGTTTACCAGTATTTCTAATGCATTAATACCTATTTTTTTCTCCTAAAAAGAGTATTGTCAAGAGGGAATAATATATATTTATTTACTTCTTGTAGCTTTATTTTAGACCCTTCTGCAGTACTGCTTATACAGTCAGTGTAAAACTGAGAGTGTCCCTCCCTCTGTAGTGTATTGTTTATTTGCTGTGAGAGTAGAGTGTATGCCAATCCAACACTTGGGTTATACATTTGGTTTATTAGGTTACTAACAAACTGTAGACAATTGTCTGTTTTGATCATTTTTGGCCATTTCCAATAACAGAATATATTTTTATAAAGCTTTTGCTGTTGTCTTTGCTGTCTACTACTACTAGTAATATTTATTTGAATTGTATGTATACTATGGCCCATCTGCTGGCTGCACTTGATGTAACTGAGGTTTTTACTTTTAACATTTACCTGCAAACAGATTATCAGTGACATGTATGCACAATTGTGATGTTTTATTATAATTACCAAATAGTGTTGCATCTGAACACTTAACAACTATGTTTTAATAACAGTAATGTTTTAGAAAAATGCAAGCCTCTTGTCTGGCAACCAGTCTTGTTTTTTATCTTCTCTTTCCAACATTTCCTGTAACTATTCATCCAACCTGGGACGGTCTGAGCTCACATTTTAGACTCTATAGGTTACAGTTAACCTTTTCAGCATTTTTCTTTTAATCATCAGTTAATAAATTTGCCACTTGATAGTAGAATGCAGTTATAAAACTCTTAGAATTATAATAAGTATTTGTGATTTGCATACCTATGTATTTATACTACATAAATAGATATATTTTATAATTAGCTTACAGATTTTTAACTTGGATTTCAATATTTTTTTATTTAACTGCAAGACTACTTGACTAATACCATCTGTGATTTTATTTCTTTTTAAATTTGTCTATCAGAGCTTTTAACTGTTTGGTGTGGTGTTACTATATAATTATGAACAACTGTAAAAAATATATATTAGCTTAACTATCACATGCTTATTTACATTATTTATATTTGCTGTTGTGCATTATACTATAGATGAAAAGAAAATGCATGTATGTCAGTCTTGTGACTTCAGATTTTTACTGTTATGCACTAGAACTGTTTTGTTTACCTTTTGACTATGCCATGAGAATGGCAGTCATACATTCTAATTTACTGTAGTACTGATAAATGTCTTGCTTTAACTGAATGTAAATAAAATATTTGGGAGTGATTTGTCTATACATCAGATCTTCATGTATGCTTAACCATTTTCAGAACATAAACATATTGTAAAATATGCCTTTTTTGTACTAATCAGCTGTAGTTTCCTGCTCTTTTGCAATGTTTTTTATGCTCAGCTGTTGTAAACAGGAAGTCAGTCTCTGTTAGTTCAGCTAATTTATTTTCTGTATCCTGTAACTGCTGCTCAAGAATTTCCTGTAATGCTGCACGGGCTGCCTGATATGTCTCAGTAACTTGTTCTGCCGAATCTAAAACTCCTATGCACTTTTGAAAAAAAATGTTTGTATAACTTGTCTAAACTTCCTGAACCCATTGCATCTGTCTTTTAAAAGTTTATTAAATTCAAGATGTAGTAGACTTTATGTCAATAACTGATTTGACTGTTGTAACTCTGAAATAAACCTTTCATATGTGGTGACAGGACATAACTGTTCAACATCTGAATATAATGTAAGCATATTAACTTTTTCTGGTTCTTTACCATTTAAATGCTTGTCTGCACATTCTAAACTTTGAATAATGGCATGCACTGTATTTTTATGACATTGTACACAGAAAGTATTTTCATGTGATTTACACAGTAATCATTTGTCATACCACACATGGTTTTCTTTGAGATACCAGTCAAATATTGTAATCCATTTGCATAATGCCTTACTATGAACTTCTCCTACTAAGGTTTTACACTTGCTAATATGCTGTGTATACCAACACTGTATTCTGTTATTATTATTACCTGTAATGGGATCCATATTGTATGTATGTAACACAGAAAATATTTCTTACCAGTCAACAGAGAGGCAGATGTCCAGACTGTTTTACTGTAAATGGTTGAAAAGTCTCTGTAGTCACTTGTGAACTTGATAAAACAAAACTGGCAGTTTCAGTTTTGCAAATTTGCTCCTTTACCTTTCTTAGAGAATTTATGGCACTGCTCACTTTCCTGCACTGCAGTCTCACTCCGGATTCAGACGTCTGAGAAACTGTACTTTTGCAAACTATAGAAACAGTAGAAAACTGAAGTACTCAACATAAATGTTAGTTACTGTGCTTTTACAGAATGATCTTATACAAGTCATCACCACTCTCCCTGTGTTCGCATACAGGCTAGGGTCACCACTGAAATATTTAATTTCCTGAAAGAAAGAAGGTGCTGCTGCTGTGTTGTGCTGTACTTCTTGCTGGAATGGACTAAAACCAAAGTCTTCTTAAAACACAAAGTCTTGTTGGCTGTTTACTGCTGAATCAGAAACACAGAGTTTTGCATGATTGCATCTGTAGTCTGTTTAAAGCACCAAATTGAACACTGATAAAGAAATATATTTTGCAGCACAATACTATTTCACTGTAAGCACAGTTACTAATAAGAAACTTATTTTATAACAAACAAGATGTACGACTGTAGTTTACAAATTTAATGTGCAAAGTTTTTCTTTCACAACTGATATGGACAATAGCTTTATGGCTTTCCATTCTCCAGTTACCTCATTACCTAAATTCCTACCAAATACCTCTAACAAAATTTAGTATACAGTCTAATATACTGTTCTAGTCAAGCATTTCAGATCAAGTTTTTCCTTTTGGTATCTTTTTTGGGCTTAATACAGAAACATCTGTTCTGTTGATACTTTACTTTCCAGACTTGTTTAAGGAAATGTTTTGTAATAGATTTTGCTGTTGCCCTTCTGTGAAACCATTTAAGCACTTTTGCTGATGTGAAATGCATACAATCAGAATTGTTTTTCTGCTGATTTTATAAAAACATGTCCATTGACAGAAGTCTGAAAGGAAACATCTGTAAGAATACGTCAAACTGTTCTGCTGCTGATATTGAGAAAACATGTCTTTCAGGAAATATCTTGTGTTCATTAATAGATGTTCCTTTTTTAACTTATTTTAACCAGAGCTATGTCACACAGCATGAATGCCATTTTACATTGCTAAGCTATATTCCTACATTAAAGCAAACTTTTTTGTTTTATGCTTTATCTTTCAGCATATTTACAGCAGAATTAATTTAAATCTTTTATTCACTGTTTAATATACTCTAACATGTTTGACCCTGAGAGGGGGGGGGGTCAGAGGAGATGGTGACTTTGTAGGTGTTCACTTTATGGTCAGATCTTACCAAGGAGGATGATACTGTATGGGTGCTACAGTGACTACTCATGTTGGTTCATACTAGGTCCAGGATATTTTCACCTCTTGTTGTGGTGTCAGCCAGCTTATCTAATGCATTGGCATTAACAAAGTCAAGGAATCTCTGAGCATTCATGTCTGGGCTAGTATAGGTCTTCCACCCTATGGTTGGGTGGGTCTATATTAAATGCACGAAAAGACTTTAGTGTGAATGCTCACATAAGCGAAAATGACGGGAATCGAAACTGTGATTGTGGGGTCATGTTACAGTGAGGTGTGGGATATTTGCCCTTTCCTCACTGTAGTGTGACCTCGGTGTTGGAATATATAGTTAGCGGGGGTGTAGGGGGTGCAGTCCCCCACAATAGCAATTTCGATTACCGGCATTTTCGCTCATGTGAGTGTTTGTGGTAAAGTCTTTTTGGTTTTATAATATAGACCCTGGTTAGGTAGTTAAAGTCACCCAGGATCAGGGTAGAGGGTTGAATCCTGATGGATTCATGTAAGTTCAGATAGGTGGAGCGGGTATCTTGATTCATGGTTGGGGGCCTGTAGCTAGCTATGATCTGAATAGGCATTTTGTCAACAGTTAACTTCACCTGGAGTGTCTCCTGTGGGTCATACCATTTAACACACCTGGAGGTTTCTATGTCTTTGATAAATATTGAAAATCCACCTTTTTTGGCTTTGTAGCCCTCAGTTTGGGGTCTGAAAGTATGGTAGGCTGAGTCACTTGGTAAGGCTGGGGTTCTGTCTGCAGCTTTGAACCAGGTTTCAGTGACTGCACAAATGTCAGCATCCTCCAGGGCAAGGAATTCTTGCAATGAGTGCAGTTCCACTAGCATTTAGCAGCATGAACTTTAAATTTTGTTTTGAAGAATTTTTCATGTTGGTAATTTTTGTGCTCATGGCATTGCCTAAAAAAGGCACTATGGGGAGACAAGAGCCTTTGTCAGAAAGCTGAAGCCCAGGGGAGACAGATAAAAGCCATCTCTGGCAAAGCATCATGTTCTGTCAATCATGTCCTCCCAGGCTTTCAGGTACTTGATCCCCTTGGAATGATACAAGAAACTAAGCCAATTGTTAAAGTCAATCATTTTGTGCTTGTATTTGTGCAGTAATAGCATTGTTGCCTCACAGCAAGAGGTTCTCCTGTTCGATTCTCGGCTGGAGTGCCTTCTGTGTGGAGACTGCATGTCCTCCCCGTGGTCGAGTGACGTTCGAAAGACATGTGTAAATGGGCGTGTCTTCGTTGAAGGTTGGGCGTCGAGCTGGCACCTTGGCATCATAAAAATCTACTGCCAATCATTATTAGACCAGAGTTCCACTGTGGTGATCCCTAACCAGGAAAAGCTGAAAGAACAACAACATTGAGGCATCCTTCTGGGTGACAGTAGGATGCTGCTTAAGGTTAGAGACATAACTGCCTGGGACACATATTCAGCATGTTCAATCCAGTCCAAAAGGCAAAAGTCTATATAAAAGTTGTTTTTTAAATTTAAAAGAGCCCCAGAATCTGCATTTCCTGTTTTGTTTTAAAATTAAAAGTAAGTTTCCTATTTGTACCTTCACTCTAAATGAGGTATATAGTTTTTTTCCTCTGGAAAAAGAAACTCCCAATCTCAGTTTTCAAGTCTTGCTGATTCCCCAAGGGTTTTGAAGAAGTTCACTAAAGTTGTAGAATGAAAGAGCTCAACCTTTTAATTAAATGAAGTGTTTGTACTCTACGTTTGCAGCAGCAGGTGATTTTATTGTTGTTTTTTTTCCAGTTTGTTGCTCATCCATCTCTGTCTCTGATACTTCAAGGCATAATCAAACAAAACAAAAAAAAAAATAAAAAGCTGAATGTATGACTAAATATTCTACACATTACAGATTTTGTGTGTTACAAGATTTAATGGAAATATCAGGCACAAGTTTCACATAAGTTTTTTTTCATTTTTTGAAAATAACTAAGAGATTTGTACATGTTTATTTAAAAGTTTTACTTGAATGTTTAATAAAAGACAACTGTGATTTTTCTCAGACTTTCACAGTATACATATACCTATTTACATTTTAACTGAGATATTCCAATTTTAATGAAGCCCTAGTAAGAATAAAATCTATAAGTAACAATGAATAATTAAAAGTAACATATACAGCAAAGTCAGGTAGACCTTATTACAACCACACATTTATACCATGTACACAGTGACACCCCATGCATTGCATTACATTAATTATATAAAATTAACCTTAGCTCACTGTTAGGTGGGTCACAGAGTACTTTATGGAGTGTTTTTATCAAAATTCAACTTTTGTGCTTAGGTAAAGGAACATTTAATAATGTGCCTTATCTTTATTTAGAACCAGTTTTTAATAATGTGCCTTATCTTTAGAACCAGTTTTAATTCTTGTACAGTCCATATAACTGTTTTCTTTTTCAATAGTCTTCCTTCTGTAGAACATTAAATAACATGCTTATACTGAATATACGGATTCCTTTTTGGACAATTTGACTTTATTTCGAAAATGTCACAGTTTACAAAATTTCTGTTTTCCTATAAAAGGACTGGTTGTGGCACTTATGGTTGCCAAACATTGATGTATTTGCTTCTTTAAAAAAAATATATTGATTCCTCCTATACAAATCGCTGTCCTTTCAACAAGTAAGACAACGTCTTGGGTAAGGTTTAATGCTTTATCAACTACTTCATATTCTGGCTACAAATGTTCCCATTTTTTTTTTTTTTATTGATTTTTGTTTTGTCTCCAACCTGCACATCTGGTAGCTGTTTGCCAATGCATTTGACACAACACCTCACTTTGGAATTGCAGAGAAGCTCATTAAGTTAGGCATAAAACTCTATGTCATCCAATGGACAGCAAGCCGGCTCATTAGCAGGACCCAGGAAGTTAGAACAGGGAGTCTACCTCCACAAAAAAGCTCTAGTGGAGTCCCTCAGGGCTCAGTGTTTGGTCTGCTACTTTTTGTCATCTACTCCTCTGAAGTCAAGGCTAGTGTAAGAGACTTCTGGCTAATGAAGTTTCCAGGCAATTACAAACTAGATGCAATCATTGAATCCCCCCAAGTTGCACATACCCTCCAAGAATTCCTGACACTAATAACTGGTGCCAGAGTCATTGTCAACTCAATGCCAAGAGTTGCATAATAGTTTCTTTTGTAAAGATGGCCACTCCCACAAATTGTCACGTTGATAATATACCACTGATGTAGACACAGTGGTTAGGGTTAGGGAACACATGTAGACAGTGACTTGGCCTTTAACCATCATATGTCTAATGAAGTAAAGAAGTCTTTTTATGTTACACAACTTATAAACTAGGTATGGCATCTAGGTCCAAAGATGTCATTGTTCTGTTGTACTTGGCCCTCATTAGACCAATCACTGAATACAATGACCAGGCATATGCAATAACTGGAGTATCCTCAGAGGTTCCTCACAAAAAGAATACATGGTGTAGGTGACATGCTCTATACAGACTGCCTCAAAGCCTTATCCTTATACTTGGTCTTTTAAAGGTTGCTGACAGGCAATCTGTATTTGACCTACAAAGCATTCTCTGATCTAACCTTCATGGACATGCTACATATCTTCAAAAAAGAATGAGAAACACCTGAATCAGGCACCTCATCTGCAACTTATTTAAGACTTGTTGGAGGGATTGGTATGTGTGTCAAAGGTGGTGTGTTCTGTGGAACACGCTTGCCACCCACATGAAGCAGAGTTCTTCCATGAATCCATTCAAGCACAATTTGGATCAGTGGGTTGGAAATCATAAATTTACCCTTGTCCTGGCACTTGAACCTCTATTAAGGAGAGGTACTTTGTAAATGGTCAATCATCCATGCCTGAGTTATGGATCTATATGACTAGACTGAAAGTTGCCTGAGTTATGGGTCTATATGACTAGACTGAAAGATCACAACACATTCGGCGTTCTGGTTTTTGTCATTTAGGTGTTTTGCTCAGTATGTACATCGACATAAATGTGTTGATGTACATACATTCGCTATTGTGATCTTTCGGTCTAGTCATATAGACACCTGAGTTATATATACTCCCACAAAAACTTATGGGACCAAAACCTGGCTAATATTTTGGGAAGCATAGCTAGCTTTAAAAAGGCCAGCTAGGTTTGATAACATAGTAATTCCCTATACTCCTATGGTCCAATGTTTGTTTGATGACTACAGACCTTGATGTACTACTCACACATGCACCTGTTGTGCCTATCAGTCTGATTATTTTGGGGGCCCTGACATAATAATGTACATATACAAGATGCATAGCTTCTTTAAACTGGAACAGATCAGTGCTGCTTTGAATCCATGGCTCACGATGCCATTCACTAACAAGACAGCTTTGGAGCATATCAGTTATTATGTCTTCTTCTGGCTTACTGTTATGGCTTGAATTGCAGATAGCCTATTCTGTACTACTTCTGCTTTTTGAGTGGATATACCTGATCAGTACATTAACTCTCTAACTTTTTCTTTGTGCTCTACTATTCCAACACACAATTCATATATCTTATCAATAATTCATTGTTTGAGTTGTCTGTGCTACATTTTTGTTAGCTTAGATAAAAAGCACTGGAAACAACTTACTTGAAAGAAATAAGACTGCATTTCTTCCCTACTGATGATATTTTTCAGTCCAGTCTTTTACTGTAATGTATATCTTTCAACTGTCTAGATTTTTTCAGAATGTCCAGATTTTTGCCTCATATTCTTGGTCTGTTCCTCATAAAAGTTTAGTTTTGTGGCAAATCATTGAGGATTGATGTAAGAAAATAATGGCAGCCATTTGAGATTCAGATGTCATACATTTCAAAAATTGTATTTTTAATGCAAAACCTACAATTATATCAACTTTCCAAGTTTATAAGAGCAATATTTTAAAAATGTCCCTATTTTTGGCCCTTTCCCCCATTAATTATGGCTTTGTCCAGATTTCTTGCCCTTAAAGGATGAGAGGTATGTTGTAATGAAGTTTAATAACTGTATTTCCTGGCCAGCATCAGTACATCTCTGAAATTCTTTTACTTTTTCTCCTGCCAATGATAATAGTAGAAGAAACCAAATTATCTCTGTTTGTAACACTTCTTCGAGCTTCTCTCATAAATATGCATTACTCAGTGTATCTGATATAGGTAAGTTCCTTGCAAAGTCTGCATTATATTTTCATATCGGACTTTGATAGAATAAGTATCATCTACTGCACTTGAGAAGGTGCATTGTACAGACCTTCAGAAAATGTACCACCAAGTATTAGAGGACTTTAAAGGCTCACTCTTCTCTGCTTTCTGTAGTGGAAATAGACTACTGCCATTGAGTAGTGTCATACCCCACCGCAGGATGAGTAATCAAGGAGCATCAATCCTCACCACTGGCAACAGTGGGGGAATGTTGACTGGAAGGATGACAGGTATACACACAGTATTTTCAGGTGCAGATCTCTGCATCAAGTGCAATTTCACTTAAGAGCACACAGAGATCACAGTCAGTCTGAGTCTGGTTTTTCACTCTTTCTCCAGATTCCCAATAAGACTCCCCAATGGCACAGCTATAGAGTTGAGATCTCAGCTGAGTGACCAAGCCAAGACCTCTAGCACTCTCTCTGTCCAACCAGTACTTCAAGTCCCTGCCCAAGTAGCTGACACACACACACACACACACACACACACACACACACACACACACACTTGCTGAGTTTAGATTTACACACACACACACACACACACACACACACACACACACACACACACACACACACACACACACACACGCACACACACGCACACACACACACACACACACACACACACACACACACACACACACACACATACACATACACACATGGGACATGGGAAAGGCTGGCTCAGGTTTACTAGCTATGCCCCCTTCTGCCCAGACTATAAGGTAGTTTCCACTGCTACCAGTCAACTCCTTATTAGCTACTTTAAGGCCCTTAACAAACAGTAGCCAATCTTACTGTGTAATATTAATATTAATACGAATGGTAGTTTGACCAAGAGCAAGCCTATTAGGAGTGGCCCACACGGTGTCATCAAATAAACATGAAAGTACTCCCAAAAAGTAAATATTTCGACACAGATCAGCCACATTGAAAGGTTAGAATTTATTTAATAATAAATGAACAAGACACTACTAAATATATATTCACAGTGACATCAGAGTTCAAGACCACAGGAAATATTTAAAACAACATTGCAGGACAGTCTCAAATAAATAAAGAAAAATATCCAAACTAAGCTTCACTATATTCCTGACTGAATCTAAAGGAATTACATCATAATCTAAGAAGAACTTACTAATACAGCAAAGCAGATGTGTTGAATGGATCTTCTAGTTGTTGTCAGGTCTAAGACAGAATACAGAATGCTCTGTCTGACTAAGAGACTTCTCAAAATAATATCTCAAATATTACTGCTGGGATAGCTTGCAAAATGACATCACTTCTTGTCATCTGACTTCCAGTTCCCAAGCCAAACCCCCCGATTGCAAAAGCTGATAGTAGTTAGAATTTACCTGTAAAAATATACAGACAAAGGCTTCTCCTCAGATCTCTGGCAGATGCTAGAAGTCATAAAACAATTGCATTCTTTCATACTTTCAAGTCTAGTAATTAGTTTACCCTAAAGACAATGCAGGAAGTTTCCTAGTACAGACATTGTGTCTCTTGCTGCATTGAAAATTGAAAAATATCATCTTTTATTGTCTAGCCATAAAGTAATTTAATTTCAGTTATTTTTCTGAAGTTTGCTGGACTGAAGTTAGCCTCCTGTATTCCAGTTTCCACTGTTAAATATATATACGTTTAAACAGTTAAATAGTGCATGCATATTTCTGTTCTCTTCCAGCAGGGAACACTGTGGTTACATTTCAAACACAGTACTCTACAAATACATTTTCAATACACACATCTGTACAAGCAGTTTGATATACACATAACATACAGTTCTAATACATTTGTAACACAAGCATCTTGTATAAATCATTTCGATATTCACCAGTGACATATAGTTATTTATACAATTCCAGCTAGTTGTGCTAGCAGTATTGCCTTTTGTCACACTCTTTCTCCCCTTCGAAGACTCAACACAGTTTTTCAAGTGACCCTTCAGAAATGTTGCTTGAGAGGAATGAGCATATCTGGGAATACATTTCCCCATTCCTTGTCTTGAGATTCCAGGTGCATTTGCATTGCTGACCCCATTACAGTGTTGCACTATCCTATCATATGCCTGTAACCATAGGCTCCGCCATAGTAACTGGGATTTTGCTGACTGTCTCCCTGTAGCCATAGATCTCCCACAGACTCCTTCTACCTTCTATTGTAAACACTTAGCACAAGGGCCTCCGTATCATGGTAAGATTTCATCATGTTAACATGGTACAGTTTGTGCAGTTCTGCCATGTAGTTACCATCAGTGATCTTCCTTACCACTTTGAAGGGTCCTTCCCAAGCTGCCTGCAGCTTATTGTGTCTGACAGGAATGAGAACCATAATCTGTTGCTCCCAAGCTGCCTGCAGCTTATTGTGTCTGACAGGAATGAGAACCATAATCTGTTGCCCCACAGCCTACTCTCTAGCACGAGCCTTCCTGTCACACCAGAACTTGTTCTGCTGATGGGCTTCTGCCATGTACTCCTGGGCCAAGCCCCTGTGTACCCTGAGCCTTGTCCTGAGGTTTAGGACATATGCCATAGCAGACTACTTGTGGGATTTGCCTTCACCCACCCACTCATCATGAATCAAATTTAGAGGTCCCCTCACCCTATACCCATACAGCAACTCAAAAGGTGATAAACCTGTGAATTACTGTGGCACCTCTCTGTAAGCAAACAATAGATAGGGCAAATATTTTTCCCAATCCCTCTTGAACTGGTCTGTAAATACCCGTAGCATGGTCTTTAGTGTAGAGTTTAACCTCTCCACAAGACCAGTTGTTTGGGGATTGTAGGGGGTGGTCTTTATGTGCTTCACCCCACAGTGCTCCCAAACACAAGCCAGCAGGTCTGACATGAAATTGGAAACTCTGTCAGTCAGTATTTCTTTTGGGGAACTGACCCTGCTGAAAATCTCTAACAAAGCATTTACCACCTTTTCTACCTCGATGGAGGACAGAGCCACTGCCTCAGGGTATCTGGTAGCATAATCTACTACCACTAGAACATACTTCTTTCTTGTGGAACATGATGTACTCAGAGGCCCCACAATATCCATAGCTACCCTCTGAAATGGATCCTCAGTCAAAAGGAAACGCACCAAAGGAGCGTTGACCTTGTCTCCTGCCTTTCCTACTTTTTGGCACTGCTCACATGTCCTGCAGTACTCTGTTACATCCCTGGAAATTACAGGCTAATAAAAGTTCTGCATAATACATCTATTTGTATGCTTTAATGCTTTATGCCCATATGACCTGCAAAGGGAATGTTATGGGCTATGGCTAGAAGTGCCAAACAGTAGGCTCTGGGCACTACCAACCTCAGGAGTCCACTCTCTAATGCAGTAACCTTTTGTCCCAATATACAGATTCCCCTTTTCCTTCAAAATCAGGCACCTTCCTGGCTACCTCCCTCAAGAGTTGTATTGCACGGTCTGAGAGCTGAGCCTGTCTCAACTCTCTGTATGCAACTCTTCCAGCTCATCCCAGCTCACCTTACATAGGAAGTTTGGAATCCTCTTACAGTGGTGCCTCACTGTCAGCCTGCGTACAACTACTCACCTCTGCCCTTTCAGTCACTCTGTCCAAGGGAACATCAGTACCCACAAGCAGCTGTGGCTCACCTTCAGTCTCACTGCTACAGGGTATCTCCCTCCCTGAAGTAGACACCTCACCAGTCCTGGCTTCAAGTGTGCAGTGTGTCTGGGTCTCCCAAAGTTACCAGATCCACATGCTTGTCTCCAAGCCTGACTGTGTATAACTGCATGCACACAGGGTACTGCATTATCAAAATAATTCCCTATCAGGACATATGCAGGGATATCCTCAAACACACTTACTTGCTTGCTTCCTTTTCTGCCCTCCCAGTCAAGGTGAACCCTAGCCAGTGGTATTTGGAATGGGTTCCCTCCTAAAGCTCTGACTGAAGTAGACTGCCCAGGCAAGTAGTGCTCATCTGTAACCATCACAAGCTTCACAATGGTTAGGTTAGAGTCTGTGTCTCTCTTAGCAGTGGCTGTTTCCCATCTACTAAGACAGGATATAACCTCTTTTGGTAGTTTGATACCCATTCTGTCTCCTGACAACTTACCCCTGGCACTCTGTCATTCCCACTTGCTGACTCCCCTACCTTTTGTTCCCCAACCTTGCTTCTGTGGACATCTATATGCTACATAGCCTCACTGTTTACATTTAAAACATTTAACCCATGATCCTGGCCATGTACCTAAACTAGTGGCTTCCCCTGTTACTGGCAGAGTCTGTTGGGGCAGTTTAGGCTGCCTGCCATGGGTTCCCTTATATGCATGTGTAGCACTGGGTATCACTTTCCTATGCAGTGATGTCCTGCTTGCTAGGTATAGGTCTCCCTTTTTCCCTAACTCATCTCCTATATTGCATTCCCTATCTGCCAGCCAGATTCTCATGTCCAAGGGTAAAGTGCTAACGGCTTGTTCCCTCATCAAGAGGTCTGCCAGCCTTTCAAAAGTGGTGACCTGACACCCACTCACCCACCTATGAAAATAAGTGCTTAGTTCAGCAATGTATTCACACGCACTTTCATCTGCCTTGCGTCTATGCTCACAAACTTTTTTCTATAAGCTTTAGGTGTTAACTTAAAGCACTCTAATAAGCAATTTTAATTGTATTATAATTTAAGCAATCAGTATCAGACAATTTAGAAACAGCAATTACAGCTTTACCATGGAGTAAGGACGTCAGGAACCTTACCCAGAGCCTTTGGTCAACATTATACTGTTTCCAAACCCTTTCAAACATATGAATAAAACTATCAAAATTATCACGCACCGTAAATTGTGGAAGAAATTTACTAAGCTTTATTGCTTCTGGGGTTTGGTTACTCCCTTCTCCATTATCTCCATGACCCTGGAAAAAAGTGAGCATCTCCTTTTCATGTTGTGTCTGCCTCTCATTTTCTTTAGCTTTCAGACATCTCAGTCTTTCTGCTCATTCCAATGCCATCTGTTTCTCCTTTTCTTCAGCCTCCAAACACTGCAGTCTCTCTGCTGATTCTAGTTCCAACTGTTTGGCCTCCAGTTCAAGTCTCTTTAACTACAGATGGATTTTTAAGTCCTCCAAGGCAAACCACAAATAAGGTATTAGATCCAATGGCACAATAAAGGCTGGATAAAAACAGGCACCAAGAACACAGGATTATAATACAGATTTTACTTCCACGCTTTCATTTACAGACTTCTTCAGAATAGTTTTCTATTCTAAACACACCTTTTATACAATACTTTATTCAATTAAATATTCAATTATATAATTAACCAATAAAAGCATATGATTAAATGCACCGACACTTAAAAAATATAAAATATACCAAACATAATATACATTCATAAACATACAACTTTAACGTCTTATCCCTTAAAAAACACTTTATACTAATGGTTTCATTTAAACCTGTTTTTTTGTCAGCTTCTAATCTAATATGCCAGAAAGTTTCTTTCTGTTCTAAATTATTAAAGACCCCTCCCCTTAAATCCAACATACCTTGGTCTATAATGGAAAACATAAACTTCTCATATTTTGTACATTCTAGTGTATTTAAAAAGAGCATTATTTGAATCTCTCTTTTTTATACTGTACACCTTATTTTGTTTTGTTTTGTGTGGTACCTTATTTTGCTTTCTTTCATGTGGTACCTTATTTTGGTTTCTTTGGTGTGACACTTTATTTTTATTTGTTTCAAGTGGCACCATTTTTGGTTTGTTTCCTCTTAGGCAAAGCTGAACTGTCCATTTTCTGAGAGTTGTACATCCCCAAGGCCAGTCTAGTTGTCCTCCTGGTTGCTGGTCTGTGATGCAGCTGTGGTTAAGGCTGCAATCATCTCATCAGGTTTGTGTGCACAAATCCTTTGGCTTGGCGCATCTCAGACATCTGGCTCCTTGTCAGCTTGCTATAATCCTCTGCTGACACCCTCGTCTGCTCTCCCTGACTAACTAAGCTAACAAAAAATAAATAAAGCTATTGTGATATAAAACTCTGAATGTCCACCATGTGGCTGCTTGAGAGTACAAACACCTTCTTTAGTGATCACTGTTTACAGGTTGCAGGAGTTCAATATCCACACCACTGCCCATCAATTGTGATGTGGTGATCACACCACTGCCAACCAAATGTGATATGGATTTTGCACTACTGCCAACTAAACTTGATGCCGCACCACTGGACCAGTAATTAAAGAGCCTTAATTCTCACCATTGGCAACAGTGGGGAACATTCACTGGGAGGATGACAGGTAAACACACAGTATTTTCAGGTGCATTTTCTACATCAACTGCAATTTCCCTTAAGAGCACACAGAGACCACAGTTGGTACGGGGTTGGTTTCCTCACTCTTTCTCCAGATCCATAATAAGACTCCCCACTGGCACAGCTATAGAGTTGAGATCAAAGCTGAGTGACTAAGCCAAGACCTCCAGCACACTCTCTATCCAACCAGTGCTTCATGTCCCTCCGTAAGTACCTGACACACACACTCTTTGAGGTTTGATTTACACACACATACCTGGGAAAGGCTGGCACAGGTTTACTAGCTATGACCCCTTCTGCCCAGTCTAAAAGGTAGTTTCCAGTGCCACCAGTCAACTCCATATTAGCTAAGGCCCTTAACATAGGGTGATTCCTCTTTCTGTGTAATATTAATATTAATACAAATGATAGCTTGACCAAGAGTAAGGCTATTAGGAGTGGCCTACACAGTCTCCAGGATTCAGCAAGCTCTGCATGGTGTGCGGGAATACTGCAAGATCTGCTGCAGGCAATATGGCCGACGTGCGATCCAGGAATGAGCTCCCGGGATGTGCATGAGCGCTCCTGCACTATTCCTGCATGGACATAGCCCCTGTATGCTAATTACCTCATTTATTGGTGAAACCCATGCAAATGAGGTGAATTAGTGATCCAGGAAGCAGGCAGGCATCCATGTAGGAATAGTGTGGACTGCAGAAATGTATTCAGCCAGTAGCTGAATACATTTTTGTAAACTACAAAATGGAGGCATGACAGCTTGTAAAAAAGCATGTATTATAAGGGTTAGGCATGCCAATGGCCAAATATATGGCCATAGGCATGAAAAATAGTTTCAAAATGATAAAAAATAACTTTTTTTTTGGCCGATTTTGGCTGTTTAAGTGTAGGGCAGCAGTGCACAACTGGGATCGGCCTGAAAATAAGAAAAAAAGCTGGAAATAAGCTTTTAAACCAAAATCATCATTTTGCAATAATAGTCAATGGCATGCATAACATAACAAGACCATGGAATAGTGGTTGCTAAGGGGAAAGGCTGAGGTTAAGTTTTTGTAACCATGCATTAGCAGTCAGTTCTATGCAAATGAGGGGAATGATACTGAGTCACAGATTTCCTCTCAGTGCTAGCTTTTACCCAATAATGTAGGTGCAATAACACCATGGTCTAAGCCTAAGAGCTAGATGACCTCATGAGGTGGAGTGTCATCACTGCTGTAAGCTTATTGGTGCACAGTTGCCTGTGTTTGCCCTTAGCTAAGCACATCTAAGGAAGAGGGTGTGTTTGAAGCTGCATAGCAGTATTTACATTGCCTAAATGGGTGTGGGCACCGCGCACCAGGTTTTAAACAAACAAAAAAAAAAAAACAGGAAATAGCAGCTCCATTCACATCTGAGCACTGGGTTTGTGCAGCACGCCTCAGGGCTTAAACAGGAAGGCAATGGGAAGAGAAAACAGCAGTAGGAAGGCAATCAAGGAGAACTAGCATAGCTGGTAGGTGAAATGCATCAGAATTAGCCAATTACACAGGCAGCAGCCCAGCACACCACTATAAACTGCACAAACACCTTTCACTCTGGTTTTTCCCACAAACTTTACACCACTGGTGTACACAAACGGGGAAATTTTACCTAACAAAACTAACAAAATGATAGGGGCTGCTGTTGCTCTCATACATCAATATGTGGAAGAGGCTGAGGGTGGTGAGGATGAGAATGCTGATGACCAACCCACAGTGAGGAGAAGGAGAAGAGTGTACAGACCCAGTGTAACCTACCAGGGGCTACATGAGCTGGAGATAGTGGAGTGCTATAGGGTGGACAGGAACCTCCTACAGCAAATTATTGAGTTATGCTGGCCACGCCTCACACACAGAAACAACAGAGGGGAACCCATCCCAGTGGATACCAAGGTATATGTAGGCTTAAGAATACTAGCCATAGGTACCTTCCAAAGGCCATCTGGGGATATCATGTGGATCTCACAGGCATCAGCATCCAGGGTACTCTGGGGTACTCCAGCAGGTCCTGGATGCAATGTTGGCACGTGCCAGTGAGCACATATATTTCCACAACACCTGTGAGGTGTTGACCAGCAATATGCGTCTCTTCCACCAAATAGCAGAATACCCTGAGGTAGTGGGTTCCTATAGACTACAAGCACATACACATCAAATTACCACCCGGTGAGTGGGGTAGGGTCTGCATAAAACACAAGGGCTTCCCCTCCATCAACTGCCAGGCTATGTCCAATGCCCAGGGCATTATAATGAATCTGTGTGCTGGCAGCCCTGGAAGCTATCACAACTCCCACATCTGACATATGACCAAACTGTACCAGAGATTTGCCAGTGGGGACATCCCATATGGCCACCTAGTGGGGGATTCTGGTTATGCACTGAAGCCATGGCTAATGACACCCATCAGAAATGCACACACACCTGAACAAAAACTCTATAATGAGGAACACACACACACCAGAATCATAACAGAGCATGTATATGGGATACTTAAGTCATGGTTCCAGTGCCTGGATATATCTGGTGGAGCCTTGCAGTACTCTCCAGCTACATGTACACTAATTTTCATTGTATGTGCCATGCTAGACAATATGATCCTGCTGAAACAGCTGCAGCAGGAACAGCACAGGGCAGTGCCACACAGCCCCCCACCATTGCCAAAGCCAGCACAGGCACAGAGTGACTCGGAGGAGGAACAACCTGAGCCTGCCCCCATAGGCAGAAGGAGACATGCCCAGTATGCCCAGGCTTTGGTAAAGAGGCAACGCATAACACATACACTGACACGGTAGGAACCCAGGGAATAACACCTCTCTCTGACTCACACATACAGTATAAGGGATGCCAAACATGACACTGCCTGTGCTTTATCATGTATAGGGAGTGTAGTATGTGTATCCAACATAGTGTCCATCACCATCATCAATATTGGCACAGCCACAAGGTAAGTCACTCTCCCTATCAATGCTGAATGGAGTAGTATGTTCTACTACTCGTATCTATGGTATGGATGTGAGCATGCAAGGGAATCGGATGGGTGAATGGGATGGCAGCAGATAGTAGACACCTATATGGGCAGCATGAAATCCATAACAAATACCGGTGTCAACAAAGCAGGCAGTACTAGACAAGGTGACAAATCCCACTGCAGGACATGTGGTGGGCCAAATGTGTGTTCATAGAACACACACATGCATGTCAGTGAGGCCCACATACCCAGCAAAAGTCTCTGCCAGCAGGAGAGGTGTAGATGACCACAAAGAAAGGCTGTGCTAAGGCCTCCAATTGATGGCAAGGGAGAACAGCCCCCCTCAAGACCTAAACAGACAGACTACAACAGGTCAGGCAGTTGGATGTTAGCTCTGAATGGTAAGAAGTCTGAAACTGAACTGTAGGTAAATAAAATCTAAGATCTGTACTCCACTGATATGCCTCTAGTCTGCATGATAGGTCAGAATAAAGAATGAAATGGAAGCCAACAGAGTACCTGAAATAACAGTACAGTCATAGCAAATGTTTACAGTTGTCAGTTGTGCCTCCCCCACAAAGCTATGTAGAAATGTAGCAACATGTACGTGTGGGTTTAATAACAATGGAGAACAGATTACCTGAGCTGGCCCAATTAACAGGATAGATTATCGCATGTGTACAAATATGCAGAGCTCTGTGTGTTAGGTTGTTGTGTGTTGTATATTGTGTGGAAGTGGTCAGCATGTAGGCATGGAAGGTTGTGTCCCGGTGTCCTATGGCCAGTACTTTTGATAACAGGACCATGTTCTGACAACTGCAGTGCCAAACATAATGCATCCCAGCAAGACCCAATCCAGCAGTCATCCATACTCATTGTTCAGATGTAATATCTGTCACCATCTGAAAGAAAGACATGCCATGAATGTGGGCCCAGATATACACATAGTATGCAGGTGGAAGTTCCCAAGACAGAGTACATAGAATGTAACTGTTAAATGCACACACCTTTGGAATTGTACATACAGGTTAGCAGCACATTAGTTGTCTGTGTAGTATGGAATACTGATGTAGTCTGGCCAGTCAATGGCAGACCACAAAAGGCACAGTTATGAAGTAAACTGCCGATGTCTCTGCACAAGCCAGCATTAGGGGAATATCCCAGGTATATCTGTGTGTCAGCTGCAAGAAGCTTCCATAGCACACATGCACTCAGCTCACCCCACCATCAGCCACAGGTTCATCATAGGTCATATCCCTGCTGTTGGGAATGAGTACAGTATGACCCCCACTTCTGTATGGGAATACCCACAGAATGCACCTTGCTGAAGAAGTCTCTCATGCAGGTATGTCCCTAGCTGTAAGCAGCACCTTGCTAACATCCAGACCAATGGATTAATATAGACAAGAACTATTGTCATTAACACCTTGCACACCTACCCTCTCACCCCAGGGGAATCCAGTGGCTTGCAGCCTGGGACTGTAGTAGTGAAATAATACATCGGCCTGCTACAGATGGCCTGCATCACTACCAAATGTCTTACAGTCCTCTGTCAAAGGCCTGTGCCTCACCCATGCTGCCAATGTATGTTATCTCATGGGGTCCCAAATAACAACATTACACAGCCCACAGAACACAAATGCAAGGCCATGCCAACAAATCTCCGTAGCATGTCCACCATGTCCTACTGCATGAACTGTGGACCAACCCCTAAATACTGCTGGGATGAAGGGATAACTATAGGGATACTTATCAGATATCACTCACAAAATGTTAGGAAGAGGATAGAATGACAGAGGGGGGTGCTGAAGCATGGATGCCATGGAGTGTCTGAAGTCTGAAACTCTGTTGTATGCCCATACAACCTCTACCTGCAAACCCAGTAATGGGTGGCTATGAACCTGCTCATAAACCACACTGTTAAGGGGAACTGACCAGGTATATAAGCCCTGGCTCTGGGTAACCTGTGTGAATCTGTACAGCTGAGATGTATGGCCACAGCAGGACATGTCCATTCTGTCACATTGATAGATGTACAAGCAGAGGATCCTCAGCCACCACAGTACCAAGGTGCTGAACCATTTACACAGACACATCAGCAACAGCTTCATTCATCTTGTATTCCTCAGGAAATTACTGTGAGCAAATAAGTATATCTGTCAGTAGTTGATGACATAATATATCACAGTGTACAACAGTACATATGTCTAAATAGCTCTGCTAACACCAAAACCATGTAGCACAAGCAGCACAGACACAACTAGTTACAGTATCCCACTATCCATTGACCATTGTGAATCAATATTGTCAACCTATCTACAGATATCCTGCAGAAACAGGTTGTTAGCCATAGGTGTAGAACACAAATTCCCTCACTGGAGTACAACCTACCTGTAATGGATTCACTCATTCAATACAGAAGGTCATACTGAGCATGCTCCCACACTTAGAGAAATGAAGCACATGTCTGACAAAAAAATACAGAAGGGTCATACTGGGCATGTTCCCACACTTACAGAAATGAAGCCCATATCTGACAACAACAGTGGACTATACAGATCTGTCAGTCACAGATTTTTGTACACACACACCACATTGCATACCATTCATGCTTTGTACACACATCAGATAGGAATACACACA
This sequence comes from Protopterus annectens, assembly GCF_019279795.1. NCBI lineage: Eukaryota > Metazoa > Chordata > Ceratodontiformes > Protopteridae > Protopterus > Protopterus annectens. The sequence goes on from NC_056728.1 coordinate 1,950,645,671, forward strand.
TATATTCAGGGACAACACACTATAATATGTCAAACATACACAAGCAGAGATGTGGGGAAGAGAGACATAGACAGTGACAGAGAGCTTCCTATCATGAGGCCTATCCCACCCACCCACCACACATCCAATTGGCCAATATCACATGATGTGCTGATGTCTGTCACTGTAGACATTTGCTTCTGGTAGCCCTCAGCACTATAGTGTCTGTGGTGCTTGTGATAACTGTGTAACATGACAGTACAATTAATTATTCATCTACCAGTTGTATACACAGTCCTGTCAAATGTAAAGTTGTGCGTGTGTTTCCAGAGGAATGGTTTATGGCCCATTCACACACACTGCACTCACCATTGACCTACTTTAGCAAGCCTGTTGATGTCAGTCACCTTGAAATACCCCTTTGGAGAATGCTCAACCCTTTAACCTCTGTGGTGTGTGCAATAACTGCGTAATGCTATAGCATGACATGCAAGTTAGGTAGGAGTTCTAATCCCAGACATGGCAACCGAGAAACTGTGTGTGTAGGGATCAATGATTTTGAGGCCATTCATAGTCACTACACCTCCCATTACCTTGCCTTAGCAAGCCTGCTGATGTCAGTCACCTTGCAATGCCTTTTTGTACAAGATTCAGCACTCTAAGCTCTGTGGTGCATGCAGTAACTGTGTAATGCTATAGTGGGATGTACTAGTTACATAGGAGTTCTAATCCCAGACATGGCAACTGTGTGTATTTGTTTGTGTGTGTAGGATAAATTATTTTGAGGCCATTCACAGTCACTACACCTCCTATTGCCCTACTTTAGCAAGCCTGCTGATGTCAGTCACCTTAAAGTAACTCTTTGGACAAGGATCAGCATATTAAGCTCCATAGTGCATGCAATAACTGTGTAATGCTATACTGTGATGTAGTATTTAAGTAGGAGTTCTAATCCCAGACATAGAAACTGTGCATGTGTAGGGATCAATGATTTTGAGGCAATTCACAGACACTATACCTCCCATTGCCCTGCTTTAGCAAGTCTGCTGATATAATTCACCTTGAAATACACATTTGGAGAAGGGCTAGCCCTATAAGCTCCATGGCATGTGTGATAGCTGCATAATGCTACAGAGTGATATACTTATTAGGTAGGAGTTCTAATCTCAGATATGGCAACTGTAAAACTGAGTGTGTGTGTGTTTGCATGTGCAGGGATCAATAATTTTGAAGCCATTCACAGACACTCTACCCCCCATTGCCCTACTTTAACAAGTCTGCTGATGTCATTCACCTTGAAATACACCTTTGGAGAAGGGCTAACCCTATAAGCTCTGGGGCATGTGCGATAGCTGCGTAATGTTATAGTGTGATGTACTAGTTAGGTAGGAGTTCTAATCCCAGACATGGCAACTGTGAGACTCTGTGTGTGTCTGTGTTTGTGTGTGTGGGGATCAATGATTTTGAGGCCATTCGCAGTCACTACACCTCTCATTGCCCTACTTTAGCAAGACTGCTGAGGTCAGTCTCCTTGAAATACCTCTTTGGACAAGGCTTAGCCATGTAATCTCTGTGGCGTGTGTGATAACTGTGTAATGCTATAGTGTGATGCACTAGTTATGTAGGAGTTCTAATCCCAGACATGGCAACTATGAAACTGTGTGTGTGTGTGGGGGGGGATCAGTGATTTTGAGGCCACTCACAGTCACTACACCTCTCATTGCCCTACTTTAGCAAGCCTACCGATGTCAGTCACCTTGAAATAAACCTTTGGAAAAGGACTAGCCCTATATGCTCTGTGACAAGTGCAATAACTGCGTAATGCTGTAGTGTAATATACTAATTAGGTAGGAGTTCTGATCCCAAACATGGCAACTGTGTGTGTGTGTGTGTGTGTGTGTGTGTGTGTGTGTGTGTGTGTGTGTGTGTGTGTGTGTGTGTGTGTGTGTGTGTGTGTGTGTGTGTGTGTGTGTGTAGAGATTAATGGTTTTGAGGCCATTCGTAGTCACTACACCTCCCATTTCCTTACTTTAGCAACCCTACTTATGTCATTCACCTTGAAATATACCTTTGGAGAAGGGCTAGCTCTAGAAACTCTGTGGCACATACGATAACTGCAAAATGCTATAGTGTAACATTCTAGTTAGGTAGGAGTTTTAATCCCAGACATGGCAACTATGAAACTGTGTGTGTGTGGGGGGGGGGGGATCAGTGATTTTGAGGCCATTCACAGTCACTACACCTCCCATTGCCCTACTTTAGCAAGCCTGCTGATGCTATCTACATTGAAATACACCTATGGACAAAGGCTAGCCCTATAAGGTCCGTGGTGCATGTCATAAATGTGGAATAATGTAGTAGCATTAACTTCACAGCTATTGGTTTGAATCTCATCTGTGGCAATTTGTGTGTGTAGCTCAAAGATTTTGGCTCCATTTACAGCCAGTGCACATCTCAGAGCCTGACTTTAGCAGTCCTTTAGATATCATCTCCCTTACAAGTACCTGTTGTGAAGTCTAAACCATGTCAGATCAGTGGTGCATGTGGTAAATCTGTAACATAATGGTTTGTAAAGATTGTTAGACAGAGGTTTGAACCTCACCCCTGGCAAATGTAAATGTGTGATATGGGTAAAATTATATTTGGGATCTCTCACCTACTGCATCACCCCATGCCAGTGTTTATAAGAACTGGTGATGTTCCTCACCTTAGAAGTACCTTGGGACAACATCCATCCCATCAGCTCTGTGCAGCATGTGAAAAATGCGTTACACTGTAGTAGCAATACATAACTAGGTAGGGGTTTGAATCTCTGTACTGGTAAGTGTGTGTGTGTGTGTGTGTGTGTGTGTGTGTGTGTGTGTGTGTGTGTGCGTGTGCATGTGCGTGTGTGTGTGTGTGTGTGTGTGTGTCTGTCTGCCTGTCATCAGTATCCTGTGTGGAGATTGTGTAATTTTGGGGTGGTTTTGCTAAATTATTATATTGACGACCTACAGTATGTCAAAATGTCCACCTTACAAGGGCAACAGATGTCAAACAGCATTGTAGACAATCCATAGCCCTACATGTGACATTATGGATTGGTGAACAATATAGGCAACTCTTGTATTACTAAGAGAACACTCTCCACCTATGTCTCATACACAAACACACTTGGCTAGGCAACAACCACTATATTGGTTGGTCCCTGCATATTGTCCACAGATAGTAACCACGGTATGATTGCAGTGGACTACATGCCTGTTGACCACAACACTGTCACTGACATCAGAATGTACTGTGATGTGTAACATCTCCTGACTGAGTGTTTGTTATCCAGCAAGTAAAAGGACATGGCACCCTGTTCCATCCCTGCAATAGGCAAATAAATGCTTACAGTGGTCCGTTTGTTATGTTCCCCACTGGACGCCTGCAACAACTGTAGAGTCTGAAAATGTAGCCCACAAAGGGAATACCATGCCTTATACACATCCCCTGTATGGACAGATGCCATTAACTCCACTGAATACCTGTATCATGCTGTCAGTTTTGTGAAGGCATGACCTCAGTTCTATAGCCCGGTCTCACCAAATGAGGTCAGGAATGCCACATCAGAAGATAACAATCTGTCCACACAACATGGCCCAGAGACCTCAAGTAAACTTCCACACATCAGAGAACATGCATGACAGACATGTGCTCAACCCAGACACTGTCCATGTTATGGAATATAGATCACATACATGGCAAGCATTGCACAGCACTGGCCACCCACAATAGTAACCCAGATGAGTGGATGGTGAATACAATACCCACCTGTGTGGGCCAATCCAGGGATTATACCCCTGAGCCACACTGGAGACCATTGTCATGGGGTCTGATGCCAAGGTATTCCCTTTGACTAGCCTTGTACATCCTTCAGGCACAGTCAACTACTAAACACCTGTGAAGCAATGAACCCATGCATCTCAGTATTGGCAAGTGTGTGTGCGTGTGTGTGTGTGTGTGTGTGTGTGTGTGTGTGTGTGTGTGTGTGTGTGTGTGTGTGTGGAGATTAATGATTTTGAAGCCGTTCACATTCACTACACCTCCCAATGCCCTACTGTAGCACGCCTGCTGATGTCAGTCACCATGAAATAACTCTTTGGGCAAATATCAGCCAGATAAGCTCCATGGTGCATGTGATAACTGTGTAACACTGTAGTGTAGCAAACTAGTTAGGTAAGCATTCTAATCCTGGCCCTGTCAACTGTGATAATGTGTGTGATCCCCTGAGAGAGTGCAGGTGTGTCTTCTGCTTTTGTGGACAGTCACATGTGCTACACTTCCCTTATCCCTCATTTATCACTGTTGCTGATGTCACTCACCTTCAAAGATACCTTTGGACAGCTCTTCAACATGTAAGCTCCATGGTGCATGCAATAACTGCATAACAGTGTACTAGCAATACATAGTCAGGTAGGGGTTTGAAATTCAGTACTGGTGCGTGTGTGTGTGTGTGTGTGTGTGTGTGTGTGTGTGTGTGTGTGTGTGTGTGTGTGTGTGTGTGGTTTGAAACTCAGTACTGGGATGTGTGCGTGTGTGTGTGTGTGTGTGTGTGTGTGTGTGTGTGTGTGTGTGTGTGTGTGTGTGTGTGTGTTATTAGTGTCCTGTATGGGTGTTGGGGTGATTGTGTAATGACAGGATCTATTGCAGTGTGGGTTTTGCTACATACATCATTATACTGAGGAGCTGCATGTCCCATTGCCAACATTACAAGGCCAACATTTTCCAAACACTGTAGAGATTCTTGTAGACAGTCCTCAGCCAGAAATGTGTACAGCCATGTTGAATTACAATGTGACAGTATGGATTAGTACACAATATAGGCAACCGTCATAATAACCAGATACTACTCTCCACCCATGG
>NC_056728.1:1950655536-1950680536 GCF_019279795.1 Protopterus annectens
AAGGCCACACACATTAGTCGCAATAAGTACCTAGGTAAGGGTTCTACTCTCAGTGTTGCCAAGTAAGAGTGTGTGTGTATGTGAAGGAATCTACTTATGTTTGCAGAAAATACATGTCTCAGAAGGTCATCTGTCCAAGAACTGACTGACAAATGCTAACATTTCAAAAGTATAATCTTGTGGAAATTCATTCCATCAAAACAGTAGTAGATGTGTAAATGCCCTCTTCCCCACTGTATAGCTGTACAAAGATACTGGGGTTGGTATATATATATATATATATATATATATATATATATATATATATATATATATATATATACATATATATTTATATAGTTGGGTGTGGATCTTGTGGACACAGCCACCATCATTGGGGTTATTGTTGTGTGTATCCCCCCACTTAGTCAGCTGTAATACTGTACAGTTTATGTTAACAGATTAAGTAGTTGTCAAGCACACTATCTGTGGTACTACACCATCCCACACCCTCCAAAGGGTAGGGCTGTTCCACCCACACCAGCACACCTATGTTTACTAAGTCAAGGATTGCACTAAATTGGGGAAGGGGACATATACCCTGCCAGTGCCATCATCAATGACATTAAATTAGCAGACAGATTATTTACTGATGTGATGTTGTGCCTATTCTTTCTTGGTGGAATGACATAGGATAAATGGGTTCACTGCAAAAGTACATCCATCCATGTGTACAGTATTCCCTGTGTATTGCATCAACACCAACGTCTGTGTGTGTGTTATACACAAGCATATGGTATGTACCACCCAGTACACTTACCATTGTCCACTGTAGAAAGGCTGCTGACATCAGCCACCATGCATTAATCTATATACACCCCCTCAGACCTATCAGCCATGTGGCACATGTAGTAACTGTTATAAAGACCTGTTACTTGTGTTCAGCTGTACCCAGGATATGGCACAGTCAAGGTGTCACCACAGTGCCATACCCCTTGTAGGAAACAACAGCAGACCAACATGCTGCTGACATATACACCTACAACACAAACTGAATACATTATGGAGCCCACAATCAGTCAGTGTTAATAACAGCTGTAATGCATTATGATGGTTGGGCGGCAACACATCCTGACATGTAAGCATTAAACTTTAGTGCCGAAAACATGTTACACAGCATTACATTGGTAGACCTTAGTACATTCACCCTGTGCATCAGAACCATATTAGCCTGTCCCTGCATCAATGTTATGGATGACAGGGATGTGGCACAGGTATCATTATATGCACATGGTGTGCTTTGGGTTTGCCAGAGACCTAGCCTGAGCCATTTGGTTGACATTGTGTGTGTGTGTGTGTGTGTGTGTGTGTGTGTGTGTGTGTGTGTGTGTGTGTGTGTGTAAGGGGATTTCATTATTAATTGGTCTGTGCAGATGTGGTGTGTGTAGGTATGGGGTTGCCCTAGCTGTGTTGGTAATGCATGTGTGTATGCATGCACACAGTTCTGCCATGTGGCTGCCCTATACAGGGGTTTGTTGGACAGCTGCAGACCATACATGGCAGTGCATGTATGAGCAATAAAATACAATTACACTGACAACCTTCAAACCTTACTGTGGCTATGAGGATATACACCCTGGAACTACCACATAGGCAGCAATCTACTTAACACCGAATGTGTGATAAGAGACCTTGGGACCCAGGTGGACAGCAGTCTCTCTTTTGATAGTCACATCACCACAGTAGTCAGGAAGTCCTTCTACGTGGCACACCTCATCATAAAAGAGTTCTCATCCAGGAAAAAAGAGGTCATCGTTCCCCTCTAATCGACACTCATTAGACCCCATTATAGAGTACAATGCCCCTTTTGGAAAGTACCTCACAAGACATCTGCAGCAGCTGGAAAGGCCACAGAAGTGCCTCAGAAAGAGGATTACTGGACTCAAACAAATGCCCTACACTGACCGTCTCAAAAAACTACAGCTTTACTCCGTAGCATGTCGCCTACTCTGAGGTGATCTCTGCCTAACATATAAAGCTGTGTCAGACCCAGAGCTGTTAGACATGCTACACCTAAAGAAATCCCAATCCCTCCAAGCTACACGCTCTAGGGACCTAAACCTTGTCACCACAATAAACAGGACATGCTGGAGGGATAGATTCCTATCCCAGAGACTTCCCATACTCTGGAACAGGCTACCCATCTATTTTAAGCAAAGTTCTTCATTAGCACTCTTCAAGAAAAATCTTGATGAGTGGATGGGAAATAGGAAATACACCCTGGGGATCACTTATGTGTCTCTGCTCAACAGTGGCACAGGAAAATAACTTTCTTGGGTGGCATAAGCCAGGGAACCTTGTTGGCTAGGCTTATGTAGGCCCTTGGGCCGATAGCCTAGTACCTACCAATGAACCCATGAACCCTTACTGACATGGCACCCTTTTCTCTGATATGCCATGGGGCCACAATACTGCATATGTTAACATTACACAAACCTCATATGTGACATATGACCTGTGCAATCAAATGCAGTATCAAACAAATGTGTTAGCTGTGTAGATGCTGACTAAGATGCATATAATATGTGGGTGCATAAGTGTGCACACTCTTAACATAATTGTTTGTTGCATCAACTGTTAAGTGTACTACAACAGCCACTATTCCTGGAAGGAGTATACTAGCATGGCCCATCTACCAGTAGTTGGTCTCTCTGCCCTACAAATGTCCCCCAACTCTGCCAGATTGCAAGGTCAACTCATGTGCACAACCCTTGGAGGTCATACAGTGCCTTCACTATTGCTGTGGAGTCAGGGTTATGTGTGCCACAATTCATGACCTTGACTGTGTGCAGTTACAGCCATTTTTTAGCAAGCTTTGGATGTCTGCTTCAGTTCACTGTTGTGTTTCAGGATGACACCCCTCCCCATCCTCAGCCTTTTTGCAGATGCTTGACAACTATGGGCAACACGTGAGTGTCATTTTGCAGTGTCCCAAACTCAGAACACCATGTGTACTGGCCTAGTCCCTGCTAATGAATGGCAAACATACAGGTGTACACTGGTACCAGCAAGGTATATATGGGGATGGTGGGCCTGAGGTGGAGTGAGGTGTTGCTTGTGCAGCACATGTATCTTTATTAATACTGTCTGTAGGTTTTGAACTTGGTCTTGGTACACCATTACACATTGCAACATATGCTTTTGGGTGACTTTTGATGTTATGCATATGCTACCTGTAGAGAGCCCTGCATGATGTTTCCTGTGGAACAACTTTCCCATCTGATTACCATAACCCATAGGCCACACTTATACAGAGTCCAGGTGATTGTCAAAGCAGGTACTGCACAGCCAGTACTTGCTAGACATTTCTGCAACTCCCTCAGTATTGCAGCATGTTTCTAGGCAGCCTCCATGACCAGTTTGCAACTTGTGTTGTCATCTGTCTTGGATGGACATCTGTTTATTTTCTACATTAATTTTGTCTCATACTCCCTCATCACACACGACTGTATGTACTGTTTGCAATGGTAAATGCAATGGTGATGTAAGGCTACATGTCCCACTCCTGCGTGTTACCTGTTGGATATGGGAGCCATTCCATGGTTTGTAAGATGTGTGCAAGCCACAGCTGCCTCTGTTGTAGGTGAGTGGGCAAATGTCATGGACATACATCTTGGACAGCAGACCCTTTCTTGGTGTGACATTGATGATGTGTACTTGATGGAAGGTGCATACTCATGAAGAATGAATGCTGTCAGTACCTCAAAAGCTGCTTCCAAAATATGTTATTTGGACTGTGTGCACACATATGCTTCCAGTGTTTGTTAAGGTATGTACTCCCCACATTTGCTGTCCTAATATAAGATTCCATATTACACATTCATTGCTCATGTTAGGATCACATTACAGGTTGTAAGGGTTGTGAAATGTGGTATTGTAATATGCCATTGTGTAACAGTTGCCATTGTAATAGTGGTATATACTGCTGTAGCCAGTGTATAAGGGTAATGTTTCAGACATGTTCCTACTGTAGGCCATTTGTCCCACCATTATGTTCATCTCTGTCCACACATCTTGCAATGACAGATTGTTAGTTATATTGCAGGACTCTTACATACCCTTCAGATATGTCACTATGGTGACCACTGTGATGCAGTGCAGTTAACAGCAACAATAAGTGAACATGTACAGCATGGCTTTGGTTAGGTGTGTTAAATGTGCGCATGGCAAATACCATGGCCATAACATGGCCGGTCTATTGGCAAACCTGAACAAAAAACACCATACTCACCAGAAACAGGCTGCTGCCCCAGAGGTATATCAGAGGGACCTACACAGTTGTGTGAGAGATGTGATGTCAGTAACCACACCTCTGCAACTGGTACAGGGTGGGAGCAGCATTTCAGTACAGCAACAGTACAAACCTACACTACTGCAGATTATGCACATCTGTTCATTACTACACTGCAGCAACAGACTATATATATTTGATCTCACATATGCATGAAAAAACATTACAGATGCAGATGGATAAGCAACACTGATGTGCCCTGTGGACGTACCTGCATGCTCCTCATCCATTGTCTGAGTAGCACCCACCTCCATAATGATATCAGCTGGTTCTTGGCTTTGCTGATGGGCAAGTGCCCCAAGGCTGGTGAGGAGCTCCTCAGCATGTGTCAGTGTGGGCTGGATGGCATGACCCCCACCTGTGGCTAGCTGGTCCCTCCTAACTGCAGCAGTACACTGATGGGTGTGGCAGATGAGATCAGTGCAGCGATGTCGGACCTGCTCATGACTGCAGTTATGCAGGCCAACATTGTTTACCCTGTGGACGTGCTCGTTCCACCGGGCAGTCCTTTCCTGTAGGTCATGGGTTGTACAGCCAAAGAGGCTTTGGTGGTGCTGCACCAAGTAGTTAATAATAACATAATTTTCCTAGGGGGAATACACTGGAAGGTGCACTCCAGACATTGTACCTGAAAGACATAAAGAGGAAAAAAGGTCTGAGGACCTCATACTGCAAGGATGTAATAGATGTTGATTGACATGTCTGCCCCCCCCCCACCATATCTGCATCAATAATCTGAACACACAACTCAATGGGTATGTTTACAGCAAACCTACTGTTGGGACATATATCATATTGTACGACAAATATTGAAATGTGTTTCTAGTCATGTTCCATGTTGAAACACTATTATCGGTGGCTTGTTGCTAACAATGTCACCTGCATGCCATTGTAAGGGCCACTATGGTTCCATATATGCATGTGTTCTGCTTGCTATGTGACTGCTCTAACTCTGGTGTTTTGTGTTAATGGGGATATCTATGCATGCTGTTATAACTAATCTTGTATAGTTGGACTATTACTACCCACATATGTTCTAAAACTATGACATGATAGCATGTTTGGGAAGGCTGTTCCCAGCAGAACCACATCTCCCACTTCATCTACAAATGTTACGAGACCACAGCACATCTGGGACCCACCCTGGAACCTCATCATCTGCTGGTCCTGCACTACCTTCAGGTGGAACCACCTCAGCGGATGGTGCTTGTCTCCGCCTGGGAGCATACACAGACAGGATCCTGTCACCTGAAGTCAGGTCAAGGGTCTGGTGCATAGGGAGCTCCACAGAGAATTGGGGGATCTGCTACACCACCTTGAGGCCCTTGACACACAATTACAGGGTCTGCATGCTCCTCCTGCTCAGCCTCCAGCTCAGCCACCTTCAGGGCCATGAAGGTGCAGTGGTGACTGCCCATGGGTGGGGACCTTGGTCCCATTGTTTCCATTTGGGGGCTTATGGGCTTCCACTTTCCAAACACCCCTCCCCATCCAAGGTGTTTAACCACCACATGTGTCATATACTGCCCCTGTATGCTGTCTTGTCTGTCTTCCAACCCAACCTACCTCCCCAAATATACCTACTATCCTTCCCCAACATCCCACTCTCACCTTCTCAAACAAAGGGCAATGTGTTCCCAATATAAATTTCACACCAGACATAACTGTCCATTTTACACCCACTTACAACTGTATACACACACACACACACACACACACACACACACACACACACACACACACACACACACATATATATATATATATATATATATATATATACACACACACATATATATATGTGTGTGTGTGTGTGTATGTGTGTGTGTGTGTGTGTGTGTGTGTGTGTGTGTATAGATATGTGTGTGATGTTTTCTCAAACACATCATGCAGCAGTCATTCAACAGTAGGGAAAATGTATTTGTACATGCACACACACACACACACACACACACACACACACACACACACACACACACACACACACATATATATATATATATATATATATATATATATACACATTCAGATATCAGGTCCACACTCTCTAAATTGCCTTCCTTCACAACTGCATTGTTCTGCCTTGCTACAGAACAGAAGTTTGTCACATGTGGGCACAGCCTTACATTAGGGGGGTATATATAGGGACAGATTGTGGGTAAGCCTATTACAAAGCTATGAAGTTTGTGCATGATACATTTCACGTTAACATGACTGTCCTGAAGGTGGTGGGCATCTGAAACTCATGTGTCTATCATGACTTCATTACTTCCACCTTCAGCTATTTACCACACTAATATATATGTTTTGAGGTACAGAACACACACTATGATGGCTTACATCTTGTCATTCTGTGCAGATCTGCACAGTTGACAGGTATGGCCCACTGCCCACAGGGCCAGGTGCTATGTCCATAGCAGTTGTTCAGCGGGAGATCATTACAGCAATAAGTCTTGATGGCACATATAAATCTTTCCACATCATCTATCCCATTATTACAGACCAAGTACTACATTCAATTATATGCATAAATATTTCACATACATGTTTTACTATTGTACTCTCTTCTATGTACACTTGTATATGTCCTTTGTTTTATTTTATTTTGGTTTGGTTTGGTTTGTAGTATGCTCTCTCTCTCTCTCTCTCTCTCTCTCTCTCTCTCTCTCTCTCCACTACATGGATAGAGCTGGTTTGAATAGGTTGCAGCATGGATTTTGTAGGTGATGCTCATGATTAGGTAATGGCCACTGCACCACTCGCTGTTCACCATTTGCTAATTGCATGTAGCCAGCTGTGTAGTGCTTCCAATTACCAGTGTCATGGCAACTCACTACTATAAATGACTACATTATGTGGGCATTGTCCCTTTAGCCTTCCGGTATGGAAGACATCCTTCTTGAGTGTGGGCATCAGTGTTACAGACAGCAGGTAGCAATACCTCTTCCAACAGGACTTGCAGACATAGGCCAACTACATATTTGTATAAGGTTCCAGACCTACAGGCAGCATGAGTATTGCTGTTATATGCATTAAATATCACTAGTTTTACAGGGTTTGTGTGTACACGCTAGTTTTGCATGGAATGCAATCTGTCTGCATAGATGTCAACCATGGGCCTATCCACATAATGGCCAGAGGATTGGCTGTTATGTTTTATCTGTTCAGCACACAGGTCTTATCTCTGACATATCAGTGGCATTCTCTCTGTTGAGTGCTATCAGTACATGGCAACATCCATTTGTGTTTTTGACTTCATATCCCTGAGTAAGGGTATGTTGCAAGCAATCCTGTAACACCAGCAACTTTCATAGTGTATAATAGCAATATGGCAAATGTGGCCCTGTGTTCCAACCTCTGTCCTCCACCTATATACCAGGCTTTGTCCAGATGTCATGCAGTAAGAGGTTGCTAAGTAGTGGCCTATCATTATTTAGTGCTGGCATTCCTGCTATAATTTTGGTGATGTTGTGGGCTCCCACACAAATTGTGGGGTAGGGTCCATATATATATGAGGGCTACATCTGGAGAAAATGTGTGTGACCTTGTACAGTCCAGAAGTCAGTGTATGTAAGACACTGTTATATGCCCTTGTAAGACATCTTATGAGGGAGCGGTATGAATTGTTTTTAACCTAGGCTGTTACAACATGTGAGAGATATCAGTAGTAAGACACATTAAGGTATATGGCTGTATATTTTCTTACATTTCACCATGGGAACAGTGGTGGGCTAGAGCTTATTGTCTTACAGATGGTTCCGTCTGTCAGTGATGTTTTAAGTTAAGCATTGTTTTGTAACAGATACATTTGCATTGTGACACCTTAATTCTTTCCCCCCTAGGGGTTGAGTACAGAGTGTAATTGGAGGCTGCTGAACTACATCTGTAATTAACAAGTGTTGCTTGGTTCTTATCTTCAAGGCAAGTTTTTTTTTTTACTGTTGTACCACTTGAAGGCCTTAGCCTGAACAGCAACATATGTTATGTTTTCTGATTACTGTATCAAATGTTTTGTTTGAGAGTTACATTACTCGGTTATTATGTATTTCAAACATCTAACTGCTATAAGAAATGGCATATACAACTGAAATAGTACACAAATAAACATTTCTATGTTTGCAGACTTGTGTGTGGTGTCATATCCTTTGACTTCTCTGTGGGTAAATGTTTCATGCAATAATTGTCTTTTGTATGAAAGAATCAAACACTGTCCATTTTAAAAGGAGGCAACTGCAGGAATACTGGCTGTTCAATATGCTGGGCACCCTCTAAATATAATCTTCTTTTACATATTTGTAAGTAGTAATACATTTATATGTGTATGTATATGTATATACATATATACCACAAACACACACACACACACACACACACACACACACACACACATATATATATATATATATATATATATATATATATATATATATATATGTGTGTATATATGTATCATTGGAATGTTTACTGCTTCCACACTTTATATTCCCTATGGTAGACAGACTGTTCTGCATGATATGTTAGTGATATCCTGACATCTTACAGCTGAGATGGCTTACTGTTAACTTGTTATGGCTATGTTGTGCAGGGTCCTGGGTTTGAGACTTGCAAGTGTTGGTTATTGTGTTGCAAGGCAGATCTGTGCAGTTGTGGAGGAGGGGATGATGTCAATAATTAAAAGAGGTACTTATTTTTGGCCCATTCACCCCCATTAACAGTGCCTTTGGTCAGATGTTTTGCAGTGAGAGGTTTAGAGTGTGGGTCCAATGTGCAAACGCAATAAACATTTATATATATATATATATATATATATATATATATATATATATATATATATATATATATATATATGTATAATATATATATGTATATATATATATATATATATATATATATATATATATATATATATATATATATATGGGTAAAAAACAAGAAAAGTGCAGTTCCACGACTGATAAAAGACGAAATTCCAAATCCAATGTAGTCAAAAAATTTAATGAAAAAGATGAGCTCTTTCACAATTCAAACAATTGCTTCTTCAGATCACAAAAAGACCAAAAAAACCACAGGTTTAAATACTCCATCAATTAACAATAATTAGTCATGTGATATGTAAAACAGTAGTGAATGTGCTCAAGAAGAGAATTATTTAAAACGACAACCACAGTAAAAAACACCCTTCATAAAAAACATATGAATAAACAAGATGCATAAAAACTGTTAAAAATCTACAACATTCTGAATAACCTGAAAATCTAGATATACTTATATATATTTTTAGATATGTTATTTATATATGTTATGTTAATCAGTGCAGTGTAAATATTATATAAAATTACTTTCTCAAACCCCTGTTCTTTAATTCTGGTTTCATGGGAACTACATCATTTAGACCAGAGCCTTTATTTACTCTAAGAATGAGAATCCATCTAGTTTCATTGTGTTTAGTGTTATTAATAATATCACCTAATCTCATATCAGTCCTGGTAACCTCCAATACCTGAAAGGTAAATTTATACTGATCCCCTTCCTGTGCTACATGTTTAGCAAGTGTGCTGTACTCTAATCTTTTACTGATACAATATAAATGGTCTCTTATCCATTCATGGAGACGTCTGTTAGTCTTGCCAACATAAAACTTTTTACATGTCATACACTTGACTAAATATACTAGATTTTTGGTGTTGCAATCTGCTTTAACATTAAGCATGAACTTATGCCCAGAGTCAGGATGTATAAAGCTCGGATCTTCATTTATACTGGTACAAAAATTACAAGCACCACATCTCTTAGTACCTGTAAGTATATGGTTCATATCTTGCCCTTCATATTTAGGGTAAAATAACTGTCTTCTTAAAGATTTTTTATTCCTGTAAACAAAAGAGGGCTTAGTTCCAAGGATCCCAGCTGTAGTTTCATCAGCTTGCAAAACATGCCAATGTTTACTAACTATATTCTTAAAAACATTGACTTCACTACTGTATGTTAAATTAAAACAATTTTTTTTTGTCTCTAAATCTGTGGTTTGAAACATTTCTTCTCTATAATGAGGAAAAATAAGGATTACCAAGATTTTTCCTCTCCTTCCTAATTACTTCACTCGTTTTTTCGAATCTCAGTGCTATCATAACCCCTATGTTCAAAATCTTTATTGAGTTTAACCAAGCTCTCTTCAAAATCTGTATCATTAACTGTTAATCTTGAGGCACGTAACATCTGTCCCTTTATAACATTGGGGAATATATGTCCAGGATGCATACTGTCTCTATGCAGGTAGGAAGGTACATAACATTCATTCCTATAAACATTTGCGGAAATGCTGCCATCTTGTTTATTCCACTGTATTCGTATATCCAAATAATGTGAAAACTCAGAAGAGTATTCAAAAGTAAACTTCAGGAAACTGACTCTTGTGTTCACATAATCAAAGAACTGTAAAAGTTTTACCTCAGTTCCTTTCCATAAAAGGAAAAGGTTGTCTACAATACGACAAAATAATACTATATTCTTCTCTAATAGGCCTTTAATATATTGGTATTCCCATTCTGCCATTACAAGGTTGGCATAGCTATTGGCACAAGAAGTGCCCATAGCTATGCCAGCCAATTGCAAATAATAATGGTGCTTAAAAATAAACACATTATGTTCTAGAGTCATTTCCAGCAAAAAACATATAAGGTCAAGGTGTTGTACACTGTATTCACTATTTCTTAAAACAAATGCTTTCATCATTTCTGTTCCTACTGATTAGAGAATCATGGTGAATAGAGATACAACATCCATGGTAACAAGAAAATCAAAATCACAAAACTCTGTAGAATTCAAGTACATATAAAGCTGTTCAAGATTTTTTTTTACTGGCTTTTAATACTTAGTCATATTTGTCCAGTATAGGTCTCAATTGTTTTTCAATATAAATGGAAAAAGATTCTGTTAACCAGCCAGTGCCCGAAACAATAGATCTAAATTTAGGGGTTTGTGGGTCCTTGTGTACTTTAGGTAACCCATGTAAATATGGAACCAGTGGCTGTTTAATAATAAAATACTGAAACATTTCCTTAGAAATGATACCCATCTGCGGTGTTTCCATAAGTGCTCTATGTACTCTTGATTTCATTGCTTCTATTGCAACCACCTCAATTTTCTTATAGGTGTTAGAATCACTCAACATATCCCTGATAGTATCAAAATAATAGGCCCTATTCATAATAACTATTGACCCCCCCCCTTTATCGGCTGGGCGAACAACTAGTATTGTCATTATGTAAATTACTGAGAGCCAATTTTTTATCAGTAGATAGGTTCACAAACTTATTACATTTTTTGTTACCAAAAAAATAATTATAAACATCTTCACACAATTTGAGAAAAATTTCAAAAGCAGGATTGGTTGCAGGTATAAAAGCACTAGGCTTTTTAAAAAGACAAGTAGCATCGCTTAATTCTTGATCTTTAAAAATAACTTTCAAAGACAAATTACATATAAACAGTCTAAAATCTAATAAAGTTTCAGGTAAATCAGCCATTTGGGCAGGAATGAATGACAAACCTCTGTTCAGTACCTTATATTCAAGGTCCATAAGTACTCGATCTGAAATGTTCCATACTAAGTTGCATTGTTCATGTTCCACATCCTTTTCAGAGTATAATTGCTGTTTTGGAAATGTTGCTTCCTTTTTACCCCATTTCCCTTTGAAAAACTCTCGACCGACTTTGCCCTGTGTCTCTTGAAAGGGAGGGGTAGACTGGAAAAAATTGTTAATTTACCACAGAGCCCGCTTTACTTCTAACAGCAGGCCCCAATTCTCAAGCTCTATCTACAGATTGCTGTACCGGAATGGCAAGGGCCTCATCTGCAAGTGGTGTACTATATACCAAATGTGTTGGAGCACTCTGAATAGAAGGCAAAATTTTCTTCTGATGTTACGTTGTAGGTGTAGCTGTAGTAACAAGATTCTCATTCAACTCATTCACCCTAGGTGTATTATGCATCACAACTGGTTCTCTGGGCCAAGTAAAAACCCAATTGTTGCTGAAATCACGGATGTCACGCTGAAGTTTTTTTCTTTTTAGTTGTAAGTAAATGCTGTTCATAAGCAGATACTCGATCAATGAGTTCACTGCAAAGTACATCAGCAAAAACATCACCAGCCTCTTTGTATAACTTAGTCTGTGATAATTGTATTTTATTAACCAAAAAATGCTCAATGGCTGTGAAAAAGTCTATCAGAAGCTGTATACATCTAAAACTGGTGTCTAAGTTAATCTGCTGCCATTTTTCAAGCAGCTCAGCATAAGTATCACCATAGGTGGGCATATTAAATACCTGTAACCCTCTTGGTATTACCTTCAGTGATATACATGCTTCAAAATGAAGTCTCTGACACTGGAGTCTCTTCAGTTGGTAAAGATCATTCTCCATCTGCTTCATTATACTCTGAACCTTCATTTTTTTCTCCTTGAGTCTCATTTTCAGAAGGAACATCTGTTTGTAAATCAGTATCCAATAAAGGATAATTGTTCAAACACATAAAATTAATGAGTCGCTCATCAGTAAGTCTCATAGGTAATGGATTCAAAGTAGCATTTCCTTCAGCCATGTCCTTGTGAGGTACAAAACAGCAACAAGTCAAGAAAATATAAATACATCACAACGGTTAGCTGCACTAAACCAACCAGTCAACAGGTAAAAAAACAAGAAAAGTGCAGTTCCACGACTGATAAAAGACGAAATTCCAAATCCACTGTAGTCAAAAAGTTTAATGAACAAGATGAGCGCTTTCACAATTCAAACAATTGCTTCTTCAGATCATAAAAAGACCAAAAATCCACAGGTTTAAATACTCCATCAATTAACAATAATTAGTCATGTGATATGTAAAACAGTAGTGAATGTGCTCAAGAAGAGAATTATTTAAAAAGACAACCACAGTAAAAACATCCTTCATAAGAAACATGAATAAACAAGATGCATAAAAATTGTTAAAAATCTACAACATTCTGAATAACCTGAAAATCTAGATATACTTATATATATTTTTTAGATATGTTATTTATATACATTATGTTAACCAATGTAGTATAAATATTATATAAAATTACTTTCTCAAACCCCTGTTCTTTAATTCTGGTTTCAGGGGAACTACATCATTTAGACCAGAGCCTTTATGCGCGCTGATAATCCATCTAGTTTCATTGCATTCAGAGTTATTAATAATATCACCTAATCTCATATCAGTCCTGGTAACCTCCAATACTTGAAAGGTAAATTTATGCTGATCCCCTTCCTGTGCTGGATGTTTAGCAAGTGCGCTGTACTCTAATCTTTTACTGATGCATAGTAAATGGTCTCTTATCCATTCACTGAGACGTCTGTTAGTCTTGCCAACATAACATTTTTACATGTCATACACTTGGCTAAATATACTAGATTTTTGGTGTTGCAATCTGCTTTAACATTAAGCATGAACTTATGCCCAGAGTCAGGATGTATAAAGCTTGGATCTTCATTTATACTGGTACAAATATTACAAGCACCACAACTCTTAGTGCCTGTAAGTATATAGTTCATATCTTGCCCTTCATATTTAGGGTAACATAACTGTCTTCTTAAAGATTTTTTATTCCTGTAAACAAAAGAGGGGTTAGTTCCAAGGATCCCAGCTGTATTTTCATCAGTTTGCAAAACATGCCAATGTTTACGAACTATATTCTTAAAAACAACATTGACTTCACTACTGTATGTTAAATTAAAACAATTTTTTTGTCCTAAATCTGTGGTTTGAAACATTTCTTCTCTGGGGTGAGGAAAAATAAGGTTTACCAAGATTTTCCCTCTTCTTCCTAATTACTTCACTCATTTTTTTGAATCTCAGTGCTATCATAACCCTTATGTTCAAAATCTTTATTGAGTTTAACCAAGCTCTTTTCAAAATCTGTATCATTAACTGTTAATCTTGAGGAACGTAACATTTGTCCCTTTATAACACTGGGGAATATATGCCCCGGATGCATACTATCTCTATGCAGGTAGGTAGGTACATAGCATTCTTTTAGATATATATATATATATATATATATATATATATATATATATATATATATATATATATATATATATATATATATATATATATATATATATATATATACATACATGCATACATCTACATATATAAATACATTTTCCCTACTGTTGAATGACTGTGCTGCATGATATGCTTGAGAAAACATCAAATTTATTTGCATCTCAAATGGGTTAGTGGTAAATCACTTTGGCTATAGTGTGCAGGTTCCTGGGTTTGAGATTTGCGAGCGCTGATTATTTTGTTGCTGGGCAGAACAGGGGCTGTTGGAAACAGATTGATTAAGGCACTATAAAGCAGTTGTAAGCAGATTTGCATGGAGCTAAGCGATGCTTACGTGAGCTCAGCTTCACTTACGGACGCTTACGGCCTTTTAAACCTGTGCTAATTTCAAATAAAGAAAATAAAAAGGGAGATATGAAAGTGGTGAAACTGTGGCAAGTGGGGGGACAAACAAGATGAGGAACAGGTAGGGATGTGCAGGCTGGGTGTAGCAAAGGACCATAGCTCTGCATTTCTTTGGCAGCAACAACTTCTTTCAATGTGGGCAATTTAGAATTTGGAGCCTCACACCCTACAGGGAGGTGTGTGGGCATCATACACTATGGATGATTGGTAGGGTTAGATTGTGTAATGGCTACATGTCTCTGGGTGAAATGCAGAGCTATGTATGGGACGTGATTTTTTTTTTGGGACACATGCCCTTTTTTTAAGGTGAGAGTGGGATGTTAAGGAAGGATTATAGGTGTGGTGAGGGAGGTTTGGTAGGAGAGGTTGCATTTGCAGACAGACAAGACAGCAGACAGGGCCGGTGTATGACACATGGGGGGTAAACACCTTGACGGGGATGGTGGTTGGGAATCCGAGGTGCATGAGACTCCAGATGGTAGTAGTGGCACTGATGTCCCCACCCGATGGCAGTCACCACTACCCCTTCACAGACCTGAAGGTGGTGCAGGCCATCATCCAGCTCCATCTGGAGGACACTGTGTACCATGCCACAGACCTCATCCTGGTTAACAACATCATCATCGTGTCCACTTGCAAGGGGTGGGTGATCCCCATCCCCTGCAGCTGTTCCACCCAAGGGTGGTGCAGGACCAGCAGATGAAGGAAGTTTAGGTTGGGTCCCAGATGTGCTGGGACCCACTGCCTTGGCCATTTGGGTTGGGAGAGGTGGATAAATGTCTATGTCAGGCTGCCAGTTATATATACAGGCAGTACTACCATTACTATATTTTTGATTTCTTACTGCTAATATTAGGTGGTATTCTGTACTCACCATACTGCTGACACAGCCGAGCCAGTCACTGGGCACGAGCCTCAACATTCTGGGACTTCTCCACAGCAGCTGTATGGGGAGACACAACACATTAATCACACCTGCACAGTCACAAGTTGAACTTTTTCCATACCTAGCTAGAGATACATAAGACTGCATACTTACAGACAGGAGGGAAATCCTGCACTAGGGCTTCTTGGATCCACTGGTCCAAGAGTACATAACTCCTCCACTTCAGATCTTTATGGTGATGACATACCTGCTAACTAGTCAGGGGTATGCCATGGCACTGGTGAGATCACGTGCAAGCTGGTCCCAGGCCTCTGCTTTGTACTGGGAGCCCTAGTACTGGCCCTGCCATCATGTTTTTTTACTAGGAGCCCAACCATGACCCTGGACTCCTGGATGCCCCAATTTTGCGCTCGGAAGCAAATACCTTCACCAACACCAGACATTTTGGTCCTGCTGTGAGCGATCCCAAATGGTTATGGCTGCATTCCCGCTAGTGCAGTTTAAATAGGGCAGTTTTCCCACACTTTTTCTTGACTGGCCAATTTTAATATGCTGAACTATGCTTAGCTCTGCGCAAATCCGCATAGCAATGCTTAAACCAGGTAAGCACAGCTGAAAGCCAGTATGCAATGCTTACACTAGCAAAGCATTGCTTAAATCTATTTTTCTCATTAAATTTATAAAGTACTTTTTACAGTTATATTTTACATATTCCCACCCCTACTGTGCTATACATCAGCCATATGATTGACATCTATCATTCAAATTCCTTAAAAGATTTTAAATAAATTGGTAGAGGGGGGATTCAAAGTGAGCATGTTCTACATGCTAAACCATGGCAGTACCACTATGCTTGATGACATTTTGTATCACAGTAGCACTTGTCTATCATTTTCAGGATTTCAGCCAGATTAAGCATAGTGCAAACAAGATGTGCACCTCTTAAATTTCGGATTTCTTTGATGAAAAAAAATAAAATGTTTGTATTTTTATTGCTTTTCTCTTGCCCTACTGCTTCCATGCATGTAGGGCAAGATTTCATACATTCAGGGTTGTGCACTTGAAGGCTGCTGCCTTCTAGGTGTTTGTGTTTTGTTTTGTGTTTCTTTCAGTGTCTGCAGACACTGAAATGTTAGCTACTTACACTTCAGTGTCTGCGGACACTGGTTTAGTATATAATATTAGAGCCAGGCTCTAATATTATATACACTGACACTTGTCTCTGTCACAAAGTGCCGTACGGCACTTTCTGAGCTAAGGGGGCATGTTACATGTGCAGGCACTGCTGACTCATGCTCCCTGTGCTCGTTCCTGGTTCATGTCTGTTTAGATTAAATAGCAGTGCGCCTTCATGCATATGCAAGGTTGCTGCTAATCTAAATGGACATGAACCACTCCGTGCAAGAATAGTTTTATTCTTGCATGGAGTTTCGTGAATCCTGGGGAGTGTCACCATATAAACATGCAAGTACTCTCAAAACTTAAATATCTCTACACAGATCAGCCACAATTAAAGGTTTAAATATATTTAACAATAAATAATAAAAGAACAAGACAATAGTAAGTATATATTCACAGTGACTACGGAGCTCAAAACAGGATATATTTAAAACAACATTGAGGACTGTTTCAAATAATAAAAAAAGAAAATATCTAAACTAAGCTTCACTATATTCCTGACTGAATCAGAGAGAATTATACCATAAGCTAAAAACTTATTAATAGAGCAAGGCAGATGTGATGAATGGATCTTCTAGTTGTTGTCAGGTCCAAGACAGAATGCAGAATGCTCTGTTTCACTAAGAGATTTCTCAAAATAATATCACAAATATTACTGCTGGGATAACCTGCAGAATGACATCACTTCTTGTTATCTAACTTCCAGTTCCCAAGCCAAAACTCCATTGCTGAAGCTGGCAGTATTTAGCATCTACCTGTAAAAATATACAGACAAGGGCTTCTTCTCGGATTTCTGGTAGATGCTGGTCATCATAAAACAATTGCACTCTTTCATGCTTTAAGACTAATAATTAGTTCACCCTAAAGACAATACAGAAACTCTCTTAGTATAGACATTGTGTCTCTTGCTGCATTGAAAACTGAAAGATACTATTTTTATGGGCTAGCCATAAAGTTATTTAATTTCAGTTATTTTTTTTGAAGTTTGCTGGACTGAAGTTAACCTCCTGTATTCCAGTTTCCACTGTTAAAATATAAACATTTAATTTTGCTTCCAGTAGGGCACACTGTAGTTACATTTCAAACACAGTACTCTACAAATGCCTTTTCAACACACGTCTGTATATGCAGTTGGATATAGCCATGCCTTACAGTTCTAACACATTTGTAACACAAACATCTTGTATAAATCATTTCGATATTCACCAATGACTTACACTTATTTTCAGAATTCCAGCTACCTGTGCTTACAGTATCTCCTTTTTTTCACAAGTAGATTCTGTCATTGGCAAAATATCAAAACATTTCTGACAACTCACATAATGTTAAATGCGCTTTAAAAAAAACGTTCCTTTTATTGCAGGGGCAACCCCCCATGCACCCCACACCATTTACCTATATATATCCCAACTCTGAGGTCACACAGCAGTTGGGTGAAGGGCAAAATCCCTAAACCCTGCTGTCATACATTCTTGCACTAAATTTATATTCATTGATCTGAGAATTGAGTGTGCCATCACTATTTCATGCTCATACACCTGTATAAGGTTGCTACCTATTGAACTGATAAAATTGATAAAAGTGGAAATGTTTTATGTTTTAACATGGTATTTATCAGTACAGGACATATACCCATTAATTGCAAAGAAGCAACCTCAAACTTTGTGGAATCTGATATGCTTGTTGTATTTTACATGTTTTTAAGAGTGTTGACCTACATTGAAATTGTTCTCTATAGCAGTAGCAGGGAGGTCACACTACACTTTCTGCATTAAAATTTCAGGAAATAATTTGTCATCTTGTGTAACATGATGAATCTTCTCTGTGGTAGGGACTGTCCAGTGTGGGTACTGACAGATGGTATCACAACAGCCTGAGAGAGTGATGACTGACTACAGACAAAATTATGAATGCATAAATGCCATACACAAGATATAGCATGCCGGAGTTTCACTGAGGTGCAAACAGTGCTCACGAGCATACATGTGCAAAGTGCAACTCATTCATAGCAGTCTGAATGCAGCTATGCCAGTGTGTGGTGTGATTCATGAAACTCAGCATGGCTGAGCCTCATTTGCATGAGAATTTCTCATATCATCTCCAACTTACACAAACCTGCTTCAGTCTGTCATTTTAAGTATTACTGGGCTCTACAGTACCACAAAAGTCAATGAAAATCATAGGTAAACTAAAAATGTTTATCAAAAGCAGAGATAATCTGAAAATATTAGAACGAAGTAGTTGTCAGTGTATTTTAATGTGTCCTGTTCAATATTATCCTGGTTTTACTGGTAAGACATGAATTATTACAAAACATGTCTGATTAAACATGAAAGATTAGAAGATGCTATCTTTAAAGCTGTCTACATATGTGAAGTGGTGTACTGCAGATAGTGGTCTCTGTTAGTGGGTAGTGACCAGGACCACAATTATGACATACATCAGCAATTATTAAATACGGACTGTATCACACCCTCACAGCAAACACATATAGGCATGCATTTCACAAACACAACTGTAAAGAAAAGTCCAACCAATAACTCAGAATGAACACATCACTGTGCTGATGTTACTTTTTAACTGTGTAGTGACATGGATGATCCATAACTGATTGAAGTTGCATACAGTAAGGCAGGTGTAATTCTTACCTAACATGCTTGCAGGTTAGAAAATGTTGAGCAGCAAGGAACAAGACACAGGAGAGGCAACTTCAATCCTGAGAAGAATCACAAACTCAGAGATACTCTGGAGGACATATGGAAGATGTCTTTTTGGAGAAATGGGTGGCCAAATCAGGCAGAAAGAGCCAAGGTATAGAGTCAAGTAGTGTCTGACATAAATGCCATAGAGGGAAATGACCACATCTTGGCACAGTGTAAGAAAGAAGTAAATGCTTTGTTGTGATGTGCCAGGACAAAAGGTAGGTGGAATGTAATTGCCCATAGCTGCATTGGTGAGGGCCCTTCCACATTCCAACCTTTAATGCCAGATCAGAAGTCCTTTATCTTTATAGGGAATGATGATTATCTTTATAAGGAATTATGACTTTTACACAGATGAATATGCTGCTGGAATTATCAGAGGTGGAGTGAATACAGTAGGCACCTAGACAATCACATCCATGCAATAACCACAGTAAGGCAGCGTATAAAGTGAGTGGATAGCTGCTTTTACTAAATAATGAAGAGATGTAGCTGGCATGATACCTGTGTACATATAATCCTTACTTGTTTCATTATCAGATATGTCATCAGCATTAGCTGCAGCACAAACTATACAGACAATGTTTGGTGTGTGCATCATACATTTTATTTAAAAATCATTCCAACTGTCACAGATCACATTAACTACATATTGACATATTTATTTTTAGGTTCACCATCACAACCAACCACATCTTGTGCTTCATCAACACAGGTTGATGTTGACAGCAAAATAGATATTGGCAGTTATGCTGTAACTCTCATACTTATGACAGCCTGAGAGCAATGGTGGACATGTTGCATCATGTACTGGCAAGGGCCGCTTCCCCACAGCAAGTGCATAACTGTATAGACAATGACATAGGGGCACGCACGCACACACACACACATACACACACACACACACACACACACACACACACACACACACACACACACACACACACACACACACACACACTCACACACCAAAATTAGGATATTACAGCATGGTGAGAGCACCATGCAGAGCAACGCTGGCTTTTTTTACCTAGCCTGAGCCCCTTGATGAGATATCAGTACCCATAGCCGGCCTTAGGCATAGGCCAACTAGGTGATCGCCTAGGGCGCCGCTGTAGCAGGGGTACTTTTTCAGTGTTTATTTGGTGTAAGCAGACCTGGATGGGGGCACCAGGTGGTGTGGTGGGGGGCGCCATGGAACCCTTTTGCCTAGGGCACTAGTCAACCTAAGGCCGCTCCTGTCAGTACCCACTGTCACACCTGTACATAGAGATGCCAGGCAAAGATGTATTTCACAGTTAGCTGCAGAGACACACAAGGGTTTGGCTGCCAGTACCAGATGTGCAGTGACACTGCAAATCAGGTAGAGATTATTAGAGTATTTCAGGGTATACATGAGAAATTTCACTAATACATTGTCTGTAGATACATAGGTTCATAAGTATATACTAGGCTAATGACTGCCAGGGATTTTCTAAGCATAGCCATGCAGTCCAGCCCAGTTGTGTCCCTATGTATCACAGGCATTTATTAGGAGGTGTTATGTTAGTTTGGAAGATTCTAGAGGTTATGTAGGAGAGTGGGGGGGTATGTTAAGTTGGGCATTACTCTCTGCCTCTGTCTGTCAGAGACATGGAGGCCAGACCTGGGGTGAATTTCCTATTTCCTATCCCTTGGTCAAGGTTATGCCTAAATAGGGTTATGGATGGACCCTGTTTGACATGGATGGGAAACCTGTTCCAGAGCATGGAGATCTTCTGAGACACATATTTATCTCAACAACATGTTTTGTAAATTATAAATCTTTGGATCTAGTGGTTTTGATGCTCGTCACTTTACCTATGTGCAAAAGGTCCACCAGAGGTGGATCTGAGGATGCTGTGTATGCCAGGAATAGATCACCTCTCAGTAACCTGTAGGAGACAGAGTACAGAGGGAGGGCTTTAAGGTGATCCATATAGGACAATGGGTTTATACCCTGGATTTTCCCAGTAAGGAACCTTTGTGGGTGTTTTGACAGTTGCATTAATTTCTGTCAGGTACATGATGATGGGGGCATTATACTCTATGGTGGGTCTGATAATGGCTGAATAATGTGGCACTATGACTTACTTGGACCTGGATGCCATGCCCTTACTTGTAAGCTGAGTGACATAGAATAATTTTCTTACTACCTTGGCCACATGGTTGTCAAAGGCCAGATTACTTTCTACATATGTTACCAGATCCCTGTGTAGTGGGTCCACTCTTAGGGGTATCTTATCAATGGAGTAATTAGCTTGGATTTGACTTTTCCCAAAAGGCACTATAATACATTTATTGGCACCGAGTTTCAGTCCGTGACTTTGGCACCAGTCATTTGTCTGTGTTAGACCCTCTTGTAAGATGTTTGTGTCATGGGGTGTCTAAGATAGCTCCCAATTTACAGTCATCCATGAGCTTGTCAACCAAAGGCACTTGACATTAACCTTTACCTCCAAGAAGTAGATGCCAAATAAGAGCAGTACTAACAAGGAGCCCTGAGGTACCCTACTGGTGACCAGTCTCTTAATGGAGGTGGTATCACCAGGCCTGACTTTGAGGTCTTGCTTGCTGGTTACCTGGCAATCCAGCAAGTTATTTATGGATTTATGCCCAGTCTGGTGACTTTGCCTAGTATACCTGAGTAGGGTATTGTATAAAACTCATTAGCAAGGTCCAGGTAGGTGGAATGATGTCAAATGGTTAAGCAATATGCCAATGTGAGTATTCCATGTATATGTCTGAGTTTGAATATCAGTGTATGCATTGTTTTCCTCTTTTCCATTGTCTTGGTGACCTTCTCAAAGTCCACCAGGTTTAATGAGCATGACCTTCCCTTGACAAAGCAAAACTACATAGGGTCCAGTGACTGAAGGTTGTCTATGTCTTTAGTGATCATTTCCATGATAATTGGTTCCATGGCTTTTCATATTAGACTAGTTAGACTAATATGTCAGTAATTTCTGGGGTCACTTGATGGTACAAAGCCTGTTTTGAGGCTACATTTGAAAAATAATTCAAGTGGTCCTGATAGGTCATGTCTCAAACTATTTAGGAGGCATCATAGGATATTGTCAGGGCTCAATGAGGCTAGGTTTTTGGCCTTAGTGAGTGTTACCAGGATCTAATCCCTGTTACTATTTGGGGGTATTATACTAGTAGGTATTTCATGGGAGGAGGTGGAGAGAGTGGGGAGATTTGACATGAATTTGAAAGCCAGAAAATTCGCTATGTTACTCTGCTCAGTGAAGGTGGCATCAATGTGTGCTTCCTTTGTAGTTTTGGACATAGCTGTAGAAGGCCTTGTCATTGTCCTTAGCCTGTAAAGCTATCTTGACCTCGTAAC
This sequence comes from Protopterus annectens, assembly GCF_019279795.1. NCBI lineage: Eukaryota > Metazoa > Chordata > Ceratodontiformes > Protopteridae > Protopterus > Protopterus annectens. The sequence continues at coordinate 1,950,678,494 of NC_056728.1, forward strand.
TGGTCTTGTTGGACTTCATTAGTACTCATAGTTTCCTGTTTAGTTTAATTAGAGAGCTTCTGTAATTATGGGAGTTGCTCTTCCTGATTTTAGTCATGATTTCTCCTTTCGTTATACAATCTATTAAGGTTAGGATTCCACCTGTGTGGTTTGTTTTTAGGGCTTACTTCTAGTAGGTAAAACAGCCTCTATACAGTCATTTATATGGTAGCACAGGGTCTCTGTTGACAACTCTGCATAGGTTGCTGTGAACTCAGGGTTGGGAGGGGCACTGAATATTGACAAACTATTGCTTAATAGACTGTAGTTTGCTTTGGAATAGTTCCTAACTGTTACAGGGTTTGCTGGGGTTACAGAGTTGATTTTTATTTCAAAGGAAACAGCTTTGTAGTCCAATCTCCCCAGTGAGGACGTGACATGGGAGAGTGCAGCACTCACGCGCATTGCAAAGTGCCAGTTCTAGTATGTTTGAATATATATTGGGTGTGCGCATCATCTGGTGAAATGTATTTGTGTTAAAAAAGTCCAAGAATCATTATGTGTGCAAGTATAAGGCAGTGTATGTTTTCCAGTCTATAGAGAGGTAATTAAAGTCTCCCTTGAATAGGGTATTTGGTTTAATGGTCAGTGTCTACAGAAGGTTTAGGTATGAGCTATGGGATTCTGGGGACATTGAGGGTGACATATAGCTTTCTAGGATATGGTATAGGAATTTCTCTATCGTGATTTACACTTGAATAAATTTCAGGGCATTGTCCTATTTAACCAATGTAGAGTTATGCTTCTTGTTAATATAGACAAAGACTCCTCTGTCTTTTGTCTCTGTCTGTGCAGATGATGGTCTAAATGTGTAGAGGTATTATACTATTAGTACATTCTTTCCTCCTGATTTTGCACTAACATTTTTTATAATGCTATGCCAAATGAAATATTAATATCTGATTAGGCCATGCCTGCAGTCTTTTCTTATTTACCGCCTGCCCTGGTTTTCTTGCTAAAAGGTCTGTTAGACTTATTTGAGTGATATTCCTTCTGTGAATCTGTGTTTGTTACCCCCACTGGCTTGCAAGTATTCCAAAATAATTTTCTTCAGTGATAATACCATAATATCTCTCTCTCCAAAACAGAGATCACATTAGTGGCCCATTAGTTTCCAATAATTGCATCCCTCCCCCTGCTGTGAAGAGATATCACATCTTTTTATTAAAGACTTCAGAAACTTTATCCTGTTTTTCTAGTTTGCCAAAACAAAAACTAACTAAAATGTAGGTAGACGTATCACTTGTTTTACCATCTTTCAACTTTTAGACTAAGATGCATTAGACACTTTTCCAAATCTACCTTTAATTTTTAGAAACTGTTCATGATGCTTTCTTCTGTAGAATGACTAGGATCTACTATCTGAATGAACACTGTTCAGCCATCTCTTCTGAATGATCCACATCTGTTTTGTTAAGCTTTGCCCATCTGTCTTTCACTCTTCTGTCAGTCCATTGACATAATAACCAAAAAAGAAAACCAAACCCCTAGTTTTCTACATAGCAGTAGCACAATGTGTAGGTGCAATGACTTTAGAAATATACAGTGGTGATTTAAGGTTTCAGTCCAGATAACACTTATTTGAGGGTGGGAAGTTAGTGTAATGATTAAGGTGTTTATCTTACAAACACAAGATACAGGGTTTGATTCTTACATGGAATAATTGCCTAGGCTTAAAATGGACCACAAGGGCAGTTGGCTTAGTACTAATTTATGAAACTATTTTCTCAATTTAGACATTTCATTTTGTTGACTAGGTTAGTCCCACAAAGTTAGCAGCCTCTTTTCAGGTGAGACCAAAGGTGGAATTTATACTACAAGGAGAAATGTGCCCAGGGAATCTTTTACTATTTTCACTAGGTGTCATGAGATCTTTTACATCCACATGAGCTACAATGAACTTAGGCCTATACAGCCTTGGTTTAATGTCTAACCTGAGGAACAACATGCTCAGAACTGCAGCCAACCCCTTATACTTCATTGCAGTATCAGCAATTCATCTAC